>NW_017019407.1:0-208 GCF_001483705.2 Eufriesea mexicana | reverse complement strand
TAGGTTAGGTCAGGCTAGGTTAGGATATCTTTGTCTTTTGTCCAATACACTGCTATATGGTGGCTTTCTGCGCTCTACCGTGCTGTAATATATTCTCCCTGGCTCCGGTAACGCCAGCAATAGCGGCCTCGGCACGTCACTTTATGTTAGGTTGCGTTTGCTTATATTACGTTTGGATACGTTAGGAGCCGGTAGCTTGGACTTTTGT
>NW_017019406.1:0-208 GCF_001483705.2 Eufriesea mexicana | reverse complement strand
TATGTTAGGATAGTGTATCTTCCATTATTGTGCTGTGCACTGAGATTCTATGGACTTCTACGCACTACTCTCCTCTAATATATTCTGCTTGTCCCCCAGGAGGGCAGCAATATGGGTCTCGTCACGTTAGGATTGGTGGCGCTGTGCTTGGTAACTTTGAGTTTGGTTTGGTTAGGAAAGGGCGGCTTTGACGTTTGTGCTATATCCT
>NW_017019405.1:0-208 GCF_001483705.2 Eufriesea mexicana | reverse complement strand
AATTTTCTTTAATGATATTGAATATTTTTTTTTCAGTTTTGAGTGTGCGTTTTCGAGAAATAGGCCGAATGTGTCAGTAGCCGTGAAATCATACGCGTAATAGATATTTTTGACATCTATCTTCGAAATTGGACTTTTTGATTACGTTTGTTCTATACATCAGTGTAGAGTGGAATTTTCTCTAACTGAATTGAATACTTTTTTTCAG
>NW_017019404.1:0-208 GCF_001483705.2 Eufriesea mexicana | reverse complement strand
GTAATAGGTGTATTCAAAATCTATGACCTGTTATAGCATGGTGAATAGATCGCCTAACGCCATTAATCCAAAGGCAAGTACTGCCACCTACTTGCCAGAGAATTGGTCTATTCAAAAGCTGTAATCTGTTATAGCGTGGTTAATGGGTCGCCTAACCTCTGCAACCAGTGGCAAGTACAGCCACCTACTTGCCAGAGAATAGGTGTAT
>NW_017019403.1:0-208 GCF_001483705.2 Eufriesea mexicana | reverse complement strand
CTTTTGAGCTAATTCACTCCTGTCCGGTGGATTCCTGCGCTCTACTGTGCTCTAGTGTGTTATTCTCTGCCCTGGGGAGGTCAGAAATAGTGGTGTAGGCACGTCAGATTGAGTTAGGTACGTTTGGTTTTATTCGGTTTGGATAGGTTAGGATGGAATAACTCCGACAATAGAGCTATACGCTGATGTTCGGTGGATTTCTGCGCTC
>NW_017019402.1:0-208 GCF_001483705.2 Eufriesea mexicana | reverse complement strand
ATATGTTGCGCTTGGTTACGCTACGTTTGGTTAGGCTAGGATAGGTTAGCTTAGACTTTTGTGATATACACTGACCTTCCGTGTATTTCTGCGCTCTACAGGGCCATAGTATGCTCTGCTCGACTCTGAGGAGGCCAACAATGGCGGTCGCGGCACGTTAGGTTAAGATAGAATACGTTTGTCTTTGTTAGGTTACGATGCGTTAGGT
>NW_017019401.1:0-208 GCF_001483705.2 Eufriesea mexicana | reverse complement strand
CCTGACTTGCCACGACCACTATTGCTCGCATCCCCATAGACAAGCAGAATGTGATACAGCACACTAGGGCGCAGATGTCCATCCAGTAGTAGTGTGCATGACAAGAGGCAAAGCTATTTTAACGTAATCCAACGTAACGTATCACAACCAAGCGCTATCTATATCAACCTCACGCGCCGCGGCCACTATTTCAAGGCTCCGCACAGCC
>NW_017019400.1:0-208 GCF_001483705.2 Eufriesea mexicana | reverse complement strand
AAACGCATCGCTATGGCCACATATGTCTAGAATTTGACGTCTTGCAGTGTTACAACGAAAATAACGACTAAGCAGAAATGTGCACAATATATATATGCACAAGTGGAAAGCATAATAGCCATACATTATGTACCAACAGGTTATGCTTTTATTTATACCAAGAAAAATTTCTGTTAGTGGTCCGAATTTAGAAACATTGGTTAAAATC
>NW_017019399.1:0-208 GCF_001483705.2 Eufriesea mexicana | reverse complement strand
GATATAATGAGCACGATAAATATCGTACGCGTTACTGTATAGCTGTACATGGTTTCGCAAATTCGGAACATTTGTTACAAAATTCCGCATTTAGTGGGCTTCAAATGATATTTATAACGATATATTTATTTCCACGTGTATTTGTACATGTTGTGCTGCTGAAATTACATACTTCTCGTTTCTCATATAAAATTCGAGCTTCTATAAT
>NW_017019398.1:0-208 GCF_001483705.2 Eufriesea mexicana | reverse complement strand
TAAATGTGTTTGTCTTCGTTCTCAGAGTTAGAGGGTAGTTTGTTACACCCTTTGTTAACAATATTGACTGATCTTTGAGCAACCTCTTTCAATCGATCTATCCTAGTCTCATCATGGAAATACATTTGCCTAAACTAAAATAGTTTTTAGATAGCTCAGAAGACGAAACTATAGTGTCGTTTGAGCCAAAAAATGTTTCTTCCTTAAA
>NW_017019397.1:0-208 GCF_001483705.2 Eufriesea mexicana | reverse complement strand
GGGTCGGAGCGGCTGAGGGCGGCGATGACGCGGGCGTGCGTCGCCGCCATGCGGCGGGAGACAGAGCCTCCTTCGAGTGTTACAGTGCACTGGTGATCGGTGGAAGTCGCGCAGCACCGGAGCTCTGCGTGCTCGCCCGTCGCCAGTACACCCGAGCGCGACTCCGACGACGCGCGGTGTCCGCCAAGGATGTCGCGCGCCTCTATCG
>NW_017019396.1:0-208 GCF_001483705.2 Eufriesea mexicana | reverse complement strand
AGTAGATGGCAGTACCTGCCATTGGATTGAAGGCGTTTGGCGGTCAATTCACCAAGCCACAACGGATTATACATTTTGAGTAGACTTATTCCCTGTCAAGAATGTAGCAGTACTTGCCATTAGATAGAAGGCGTTAGGCGATCTGTTCACCAAGCTATAACGGGTTATATATTTTGAATAGATCTATTCTCTGGCAAGTAGATGGCTG
>NW_017019395.1:0-208 GCF_001483705.2 Eufriesea mexicana | reverse complement strand
GTCTCGGCACGTTAGGTTGGGCCTCGCTACGTTTGCTTGTGATACGTTTGGTTAGGTTGGGATAGGCTACATCGCCTCTTGTGCTATATATCGTTATTCTGTCGATATCTGCGCTCTAATGTGCTCTAGTACGCTATGCTTGGCTCTGGAATGGCCAGCATTATTGGTCTCGTCACGGTACGTTGTGTTACACTACGCTGGGATAGGA
>NW_017019394.1:0-208 GCF_001483705.2 Eufriesea mexicana | reverse complement strand
CTAGGCGATCTATTCGCCGAGCTATAGCAGACTATATATCTTGAATAGAGCTATACTCTGGCATGTAGACGGCTGTACCTGAAATTGTATTGAAGGCGTTTGGCGATCTAATCGCCAATCTGTGACAGCTTATAGATTCTGAATAGACTTGTTCTCTGGCAAGTTGATGGCAGTACCTGCCATTGGATTGAAGGCGTTAGACGATCTA
>NW_017019393.1:0-208 GCF_001483705.2 Eufriesea mexicana | reverse complement strand
CGCGATTACCGCACGATACCCCACGAGGCGGCGATGGTCCTGGCGGGTGTTCCGCCGTTCGAACGGCAAGCGGTTGGAGAGGCCCGTATCTACGGTCTCCTACACGCTTGCGGCGGCGGTGCTCCTGAAGAAGGGGCTGTTTCGTTGAGGCGAAGGGACCCTCGGTCCTTGACGACCGCCTGGCGAGCTCGGCCGAGGAAGCCGAGCA
>NW_017019392.1:0-208 GCF_001483705.2 Eufriesea mexicana | reverse complement strand
AGGAGGTCGATAATCTAGACAGTTCCAAGAAATG
The DNA here is from genome assembly GCF_001483705.2 of Eufriesea mexicana. NCBI lineage: Eukaryota > Metazoa > Arthropoda > Insecta > Hymenoptera > Apidae > Eufriesea > Eufriesea mexicana. The sequence continues at coordinate 174 of NW_017019392.1, read as the reverse complement.
ACGTCATTTCCAAGAATTCTCGGACAATATTTTTGCTACCTCGAAGAAAAATTGTTGGTCGATTTCGCGATTTTGTATCAGGAGAACATAACATTGCAGGAGTTCGTTCACCGAGACAGTTCCAAGAAATGACGTCATTTCCAGGAACTGTGGGGAAATGCTTTTGTGGCTTTG
>NW_017019391.1:0-208 GCF_001483705.2 Eufriesea mexicana | reverse complement strand
TGGCACGAGCAGCTTACTATTTTAATTTCTCTCTTCGATGTTCTTGCACATCGTTTCTCAGTAGATTTATTATACTTTCTCCTATTTTCCGCGAACGAAATTATATTTCGCGTTAATTAGATTCTCGATTCAAATTTTCCTACGATTATGGAGGTAGATTTTGAACGATTCCATCTCTAGTATAACATGATTTTCAAAATTCATTATA
>NW_017019390.1:0-208 GCF_001483705.2 Eufriesea mexicana | reverse complement strand
GCTATAGAATCTGCCCGGAAAATTCAATTTTGTTGACATTTTCGACATATATCGTGGTGAGAAGTCTCCTTTGCATACGTAGGGCGGAAGGTATTTATTGGCGAACTATAGCCATTGCAGTGGTTTCGAATCTGGCTGGAAAATTCAGTTATATTGTCATTTTCGACTAATATCGTGGTGAGCTGACTGTCTTGCATAAATAAGGAGG
>NW_017019389.1:0-208 GCF_001483705.2 Eufriesea mexicana | reverse complement strand
CTCTTGCGCCATGCACTGCTATACGGAAAATTGCAGTGTCCTATATTTCTCTGGTATAATCTGCTGAGCTCCCGGGAGGCCAGCAACAGCGGTCGTGGCACGTCAGCATCGGTTACCTTACGTCTGCTTATGTTGCGCCTGGTTCGGTTAGGATAGGATTGCTCTGACTTTTGTGCTATACTCTGTTATTCAGAGGACCCCTGCTATC
>NW_017019388.1:0-208 GCF_001483705.2 Eufriesea mexicana | reverse complement strand
GACCTGACTTGACCTGACCTGACCTGACATGACGGGACTGATCTGACCTGTCCTGACCTGGCCTGACCTGGCCTGACCTGAATTGACCTGACCTGGCCTTACCTGACCTGACATTACCTGACCTGACCTGAACTGTACTGACTTGAACCAGCCTTAAATGACCTGACCTGTCCTGACCTGGTCTGACCTGGCCTGACCCGAACTGACC
>NW_017019387.1:0-208 GCF_001483705.2 Eufriesea mexicana | reverse complement strand
ATCTGCATGGGAAGTACAATTTCACTCACATATACGAATATTATCGTGGCGAGCTAACTTTCTCGCATAAATGAGGAGGAAAGGTTCTATTTGCGTGCAATACCAGTCGCAGTGCTATAGAATCTGGCTGGAAGTTTCAGTTTGGATGATATTTTCGACTAATACTGTGGTTAGCTATCTTTCTTGCATTAACAAGGAGGAAGAATAC
>NW_017019386.1:0-208 GCF_001483705.2 Eufriesea mexicana | reverse complement strand
AAACATACATGAATCCATTCATACATCCATACATAAATACATACTACCATACATACATACGCACATGCTTCCATTCATACCTCAAACAATCCATACATCCATCCATAAATACATACATCCATCCGCACATTCATCCATACATGCTACCATACTTGCATCCATACATCCATACATCCATCCATCCGCACATCCATCCATCCATACATCC
>NW_017019385.1:0-208 GCF_001483705.2 Eufriesea mexicana | reverse complement strand
GTAAGGCTAAGATAGGAGGGCTTTGACTTTAGTGCTATAGACTATCATTCGGTGGACTTCTGCTCCCTTCATTGCTCTAATATGCACTGCTTAGCTTTTTGGGGGGGGGGGGCGGCAGCGACACTAGTCTCTGCGTCTTACGATTTGTCAGGTTGCGCTTGGTTATGTTACGTTTGGTTAGGTTAGGATAGGATAGCTTAGACTTTTG
>NW_017019384.1:0-208 GCF_001483705.2 Eufriesea mexicana | reverse complement strand
CATATCCAGTCATAGCCAAACGCTGCCTGACGTGCCGAGACAGACATTGCTGCCCTCTCCAGATACAAGAAGGACATACTAGACCACAGTAGAGCAAAGAAATCCACCGAATATTAGTGTACAGCGCAAAAGTTAGAGCTACCCTAACCAAACATAGCTCATCACATCCTAAGCCAACGTAACGTGACTCGACGTAACGTGCCTAGGC
>NW_017019383.1:0-208 GCF_001483705.2 Eufriesea mexicana | reverse complement strand
CATTTTTCTAGCGTTTCGCTGTTCCATTTTTTGACGATTTTAATTCCTCTTCGTTTACCAGGATACGAATTATTTACCATGCCTACCATTTGTCAAGACTTAATCACTTTCGATGTAGGTATTATCATTTTTCCACTGTCTTGTGGTTCCATTTTTTAAAGATTCCAATTCTTCTTCGTTCACCAGTCATTTGACAGTGGCAGGTTTA
>NW_017019382.1:0-208 GCF_001483705.2 Eufriesea mexicana | reverse complement strand
GGATAGCTTTGGTATTTGTGCTCAACACTGACCTCCTGTGGACTTCTGTGCTCTATTGTGCTTCATCACATTCCGCTTGTCACTAGGGACAGCAGGATTGGTGGTCGCGGAAAGTTTGGTTGGGTTATGTTACGTTTGGCTGTGTTAAGTTAGTATTGGTTTGGTCAGGATGTTTCAGACTTTTACGCCATGCACTGCAATGCGGTCG
>NW_017019381.1:0-208 GCF_001483705.2 Eufriesea mexicana | reverse complement strand
CAGTAGTGCGCAGAAATCCACCGAATAACAGTGTACAGTACGAAAGTCGTAGCTACCCCAGCCGAACTTAACCCAACCGTACATAACCAAGCGTAGACTAACACAACCTGGCATGCCACGACGACGATTGCTCGCCTCCCCAGAACCGAGCAGGGTATAGTAGAGCAACGTAGATCGCAGAAATCCCCCAAATAGCAGTGTATGGCAC
>NW_017019380.1:0-208 GCF_001483705.2 Eufriesea mexicana | reverse complement strand
CGTAAATCTTTCGAAGAAAAAAAGAAAAGGAAAAACTGACCATCGTAATAGTGCTTGCAATTCTCTGCGAAGAGAGCTAAGAGGAACGATAGCACTTGTCTTAATCTTTTACTCAATTTTTGTAACTGGTGACTATAGTCACCCGTAGTAGCGAAAGGGTTAAGCCATTCATTCTATCCTTTTTCCACACTCAGGCTTCTCCTCCCAA
>NW_017019379.1:0-208 GCF_001483705.2 Eufriesea mexicana | reverse complement strand
TTTTCTCTCACATCTTTGCATTGAAATATTTCGTTGCAGCGCATTCTAAACGTTGACATTAAACGTTGACATTAAAGGTTGATACGACTACGACATTAGATATTAAGGAAATCAGCTAATTTCGAAAAACACCGATTTTGATTAATTTTTTAAAGAATAATGATACCATACCATTTACTGTTATCATGTCGGATTTAAATGTGTATTC
>NW_017019378.1:0-208 GCF_001483705.2 Eufriesea mexicana | reverse complement strand
AAATAAGGCGGAATGATTCTATCGGAGTGCTATAGACTTCGCAATGCTATAGCATCAGGCTGGAAAGTTCAATTATATAGACGATTTCGACTAATATCGTTTGGAGATATCTTTTTTGCGTAATTAAGGATGGTAGATTCATTTCGCGTGCTATAGGCATTGCATTGCTATAGTGACTGGCTGGAAAATTCAATTTTATTGACATTTA
>NW_017019377.1:0-208 GCF_001483705.2 Eufriesea mexicana | reverse complement strand
ACGCAATCGATCCAAGATGGATACTCTTTCCTTATTCCAAAGACAGTTGGATGAATTCTTCCATCTCGAAATCTTGTCTCCATCTTTGACGCCAGCGAGCGTGTGCTCGCAACCATGCTTCAGCCATGTTGAAAGAGGTACACGTAACTCCATCGTCTAAATGTGTCAGCGCGTGGAAATTCGAGTAGAGCAGCTGCACGAAGATATA
>NW_017019376.1:0-208 GCF_001483705.2 Eufriesea mexicana | reverse complement strand
TCGACTAATATCGTGGTGAGCTAGCTTCCTTGCATAAGTATGGAGGAATGATCCCTTTGGCGTTCTATAGCCATTGCAGTGCTGCAGAATCTGGCGGGAAAATTCAATTTTATTGACATTTTCGACTATTATCGCGGTGAGATAGCTTCATTGCATGAACAAGGAGGATGGATTATGTTGGCAAACTGTAAACATTGCAATGCTATAG
>NW_017019375.1:0-208 GCF_001483705.2 Eufriesea mexicana | reverse complement strand
CAGATCTATTCCATGGCAAGTAGATGGCTGCACTTGCCATTGGTTGCAGACGATAGGCGGCCTATCAACCAAGCTATAACAGATAATAGATTTCGGATATACCTAATCTCTGACAAGTAGATGGCTGTTCTTGCCATTGGTTTGGGGGCGTTAGGCGACCTATGCACCAAGCAATAACCGGTAACAGATTTTGAATAGACCTATTCTC
>NW_017019374.1:0-208 GCF_001483705.2 Eufriesea mexicana | reverse complement strand
TATCCTAACCTGTCCACACGTAAAATAATCGAACGTAGCGTAGCTGAATCTAACGTGCCGAGAGGACTATTACTGGCCGCTGCAGGGGCACGCGGACGATACTCGTGCACATTAGAGCGCAGAAATCCGCAGCATTGCAGTGTAAAGCAGAAAAGTCAAGCATATCCTCACCCAAATTGACCTAACCTAACCTATACAGACAGTATAA
>NW_017019373.1:0-208 GCF_001483705.2 Eufriesea mexicana | reverse complement strand
GGTTTTGAATATGCTCATTCTCTGGCGAGTAGATGGCTGTACTTGCCATTGGATTGAAGGCGTGAGGCCAACTATTCACCAAGCTATGACAGAGTACAGATTTTGGATAGACCTATCCGCTGGCAAGTAGACGGCTGTACTTACGATTGGATTGATGGCGTTAGGCGTTGTATACACCAAGATATAACAGATTATAGATTTTGAATAG
>NW_017019372.1:0-208 GCF_001483705.2 Eufriesea mexicana | reverse complement strand
TATTGTCATTTTCGACAACTATCGTAGTGAGCAGACTCTCTTACCTAAATGAGGAGGAATGATTATATTGGCGTGCTATAGCGTTTGCAATGCTATAGAATCAGGATGGAAAGTTCAATTATATGGAGAGTTTCGGCTAATATCGTAGTGAGCTCTCTTTTTTGCATAATTAAGGATGATAGATTCTATTAGCGTGCTATAGCCAATG
>NW_017019371.1:0-208 GCF_001483705.2 Eufriesea mexicana | reverse complement strand
GAGGTGACCTGACATGACATGATCTGATCTGAAGTGAACTGACCCGAACTGGCGTGACCTGACTAGACATGATCTGGCCTGACCTGAACTGACAGCATCTGACCTGATCTGACCTGACATGCCATGGCCTGACCTTACCAGACCAGACCTGTCCTGACAAGACCTGACCTGCCCTGACCTGCCCTGAGCTGACCTGAACCTAACTTGC
>NW_017019370.1:0-208 GCF_001483705.2 Eufriesea mexicana | reverse complement strand
TGGTCTATTCAAAATCTGTAAACTGCTGACGCTTGGTGAATATATCGCCTATCGCTATCAATCCAATGGCATGTACAGTGGTCTACTTGCCAGAGAATAGGTATATTCAAAATATTTAACCTGTTATAGCATGGTGAATAGATGCCCTAACTACCTAAATCCAATGGCAATTGCAGCCACCTACTTGCCAGAGAATAAGTCTATTCAA
>NW_017019369.1:0-208 GCF_001483705.2 Eufriesea mexicana | reverse complement strand
TTCCACCTAAATATGGAAGAAAGTCAGCTCACCACGATGTTAGACGAAATTGCCAATAAAATTTAATTTTCCAGCCTGTTTCAATAGCATTGCAATGGCTGTAGCAGGCCAATAGTATCAGTCCTCCATATTTATCCAAGAAAGATACTTCACCACGTTATTAGTCGAAAATGACAATAAAATTGAATTTTCCTGCCTGATTCTATAG
>NW_017019368.1:0-208 GCF_001483705.2 Eufriesea mexicana | reverse complement strand
TCCGGGTTAGGCTCTTCGAAGGGTCACCCTTGGTTTATAACGAGAAAACCGGGGTTGCACCCGACCACTTCACGTGGCCTGGCCCCGACCTCCTATGACCCATCTGGCAGTCAGACCCTAACGGGTCCTCTGAACCTGGTGAAGTGTTCCCTGTAGGGACACTTCGACCATCGTATCTTAACAATGCCTAAAAATATCCTACATATTT
>NW_017019367.1:0-208 GCF_001483705.2 Eufriesea mexicana | reverse complement strand
ACGGTAGGTTATGTTAGGCTACGTTTTGTAGTGTTGCGATTCGTTAGCTTAGGAGAGAGTAGCGTTGACTTTTGTGCTAGGCACCAATACTCGATGGACTTCTACACCCTACATTGCTCTACCATACTCTGTTCGACTGTGGGGAGGTCACAAATTGTGTTCTGTGCACGTTAGTTTGAGTTATGCTACGTTTGGTTAGGTTAGGTTT
>NW_017019366.1:0-208 GCF_001483705.2 Eufriesea mexicana | reverse complement strand
AGGCATTGCAATGCAATTGTATCTTCGTGGAAAATTCAGTTTTATTTACATTATGCACTAATTACGTCGTGAGCTACCTTCCTTGCATAGGTGAGGAGGAAAGATCCTATTGGCGTGCTGTAGCCATGGCAATGCTGCAGAATCCGGCTGGAAAATTCAATTTTATTGACATTTTCGTCTATTATCGTGGTGAGCTACCTTTCTTGCA
>NW_017019365.1:0-208 GCF_001483705.2 Eufriesea mexicana | reverse complement strand
TTCATACATTTCAGTGTATCGAAAATAATTTTTTTCAAATATAATTTAAAGTTTAATTCCATTTTTGATTGTAATCTTAAATTTATTTTTATTTCTTTCAAATCTTTCAGCCTAACTCATCATGGAGATCGATTGAGGCGAAAACTTTAACGTTTCTTAACTATAAAATTAATGTAGTAAGTATTTTTGTACTAATGGAACTTTATCC
>NW_017019364.1:0-208 GCF_001483705.2 Eufriesea mexicana | reverse complement strand
CATGTGCGCGAGACGGGCCGATTAGAGGCACACACAACATGGATACCACCGCACCGCAACTCATGCACGCCCTGCCGACGCCGCACGAATATCGCACGGCGCCGCGCACGGAACACAGTCCCTCGAATTGACGTGCCGCCACACGCCAGCTTGTGGTCACCCTGGCCTAGGTTGCAACAGGAGAGGGAGACGGTCTCCCCGGCCGTAG
>NW_017019363.1:0-208 GCF_001483705.2 Eufriesea mexicana | reverse complement strand
CAGAAATCCGCAGAATAGCAGTGTATGACACCAATACCATAGCTATCCTGTCCTAACGTATAAGAACGTAATATCACCAAACGTAACCTAACACGACCTGACGTGTCGAGACCACACTTCGAGGCCTCCTCAGGGACGAGCAGTGTATAGTACAGTAATGAAGAGAGCGTGAATACACTGAATATCAGTGTATAGAACAAAATTCATG
>NW_017019362.1:0-208 GCF_001483705.2 Eufriesea mexicana | reverse complement strand
TGCACGAAAGTCTAAGTTAACCAGACCGATCTTAACCCAACCTTACCTAATAGAACGTAACCTAACCCAACCTAACGTGACAAGATCAATATTGCTGGCCTCCCGGAGCCAAGCAGAGCATATTAGAGCACAATAGAGCGCAGAGATGCACATAATAGCTGTGTATGGAAGAAAAATCGAAGTAGCCTATCCTAATCTAGACAAACCT
>NW_017019361.1:0-208 GCF_001483705.2 Eufriesea mexicana | reverse complement strand
CTCCAAGGTAGCGGATTCGCGGACCAAGGGAACGCCCTTGGTCAAGAACACTTCCGATCGAGCACTCAAAGGCATCGGTTCTTTGCAACGACTTCTGAACGAGCGCTCAACGACATCGGGAATTTCCAACGAGTTCCGAACGAAGCATCAGAGACGACAGGTCTCTTATAACACGAGACGATTTTCGTATCTCCTCGTTAAGTCGACG
>NW_017019360.1:0-208 GCF_001483705.2 Eufriesea mexicana | reverse complement strand
TACCATAAGTACTTAGGATTAAGTTAGTGCACTCTGAGATGCATACTGCGAAAGAAATAGAAGATTAAAAATGTATATTTAGTTAAAGATCACCTTTCTATAGAAAGGTGAGCAGTATTACAAATTATTCGCGAATTTTAGGCATTATTAATTACTAAATGATGCTCAAATTTAGTTAATTTCATTCTAACCTCAAACATGACTTGAC
>NW_017019359.1:0-208 GCF_001483705.2 Eufriesea mexicana | reverse complement strand
TGTGAAGTAAAGAGACTATAAAATTTTCGCTTTAAGCAATATTCTATTCTGTTTTTCTTTCTTCTTTGTTTCTTTTAGGCTATGTAAGACAAGCTTATTAACCTCTATCTATTTGATTTGATACTATACGAAGTCGCTAATATTTTACTGTATTTTTGATTTTGATTTGATTCTGTCTTGACCTGATTTGTGGGGAACAAGAGAAGAA
>NW_017019358.1:0-208 GCF_001483705.2 Eufriesea mexicana | reverse complement strand
ACATCCATCCATACATACATCCATACATACATCCATACATCCATACACCCATCTATCCAAACAACCACCCATCCATACATCCATCGATCCATAAACCCATCCATTCATAGAGACACCCATCCATACATCCATCGATCCACACATATGTCCATCCACAAATCCATACATAAATACATCCGTACATACATACATTCGTACATCCATACAT
>NW_017019357.1:0-208 GCF_001483705.2 Eufriesea mexicana | reverse complement strand
GGCGTCCACAGAGACAAGCATAGTGTGATACAGCGCATAAGAGCGCAGAAATCCATAGAATAAGTGTGCAGCACAATAATCAAAGCTACCCTAACCTAACACAACGTTCTCTAACATAGGCGATGTTAATCCAACTCAACCTAACGCGCGGCGACCACCACTGCCGGCCTCGCGAGATTCGAGCGGAGTATAGTAGGGCAAAGTGGTG
>NW_017019356.1:0-208 GCF_001483705.2 Eufriesea mexicana | reverse complement strand
CTATCTAATCACCAAGCTATGACAGCTTATAGACTTTGAATAGACTTATTCTCTTGCAAGTAGTTGGCTACACTTGCCATTGGATTGATGGCGTTAGGCTATCTATTCGCCAAGCTGCAAGTGGTTATAGATTTTGAGAAGACCCATTTTCTGGCAAGTAGATGTCTGTACTTGCCATTGGATTGATGGCGTTGGGCGACCTATTCAC
>NW_017019355.1:0-208 GCF_001483705.2 Eufriesea mexicana | reverse complement strand
ATAAATCCGAGTCTTTTATAACACCATCTCCATTCGTCACAGGAGACAATACAATATACAAATGGCAGAGGAACGACTAAGTTAAGATAACACGAATTAGAATAGGTCATAGCAAAAGAACACATTGGCTCTATCATAGCACAATGACCAAGGGGGATACTAACAGGCAGCACTGCAGGAACCACAGCAACAACACCAAGACTTCATC
>NW_017019354.1:0-208 GCF_001483705.2 Eufriesea mexicana | reverse complement strand
AGTACTGTGAATCGGTAAGGAAAAATCGGTATATCGATAAAGTGTTGTCGACGAAACAGAAAGGCAGCATGACAGCTGACAGTTTAGCTGGATGGTCCAAATGGATGAAAATGGAACGAGACAAGAAAGAACAACGTTGTTGAGCAATATTTTAAGAACAATAAAGGTTTGTTTGTTTTCTATCGAAATTACTTGCGTGAATTTTGGG
>NW_017019353.1:0-208 GCF_001483705.2 Eufriesea mexicana | reverse complement strand
TAACGCGCCGCAGCCACCATTTCCGGCCTGCTCAGAGCAAGGTAGAGCATATTGGATCACAGTGGAGCGCAGAAACCCACCGAAAAGGGGTGTATAGCACAAAAGTCAAGTCTGTCCTAGCCTAACGTAAGCAAACATAACATAACCAAACGTTGCCTATCTAAACCTAAAGTGCATAGACCACTATTGCTGACATCACCAGAGCCAA
>NW_017019352.1:0-208 GCF_001483705.2 Eufriesea mexicana | reverse complement strand
GAAATGCACCGAATGGCAGTGTATGGCACAAAAGTCAGAGCTACACTATCCCAACCTAACCTAACGTATCGAATCCAAGCGTAACATAGCCCAACGAAACTTTCCAAGACTACCATAGCTGGCCTCCCTAGAGAAAAGCAGAAAATATTAGAGCACAGCAGATCGCATAAATCCAACGAATAGCAGTGCATAGCGCAAAAGTTGAAGC
>NW_017019351.1:0-208 GCF_001483705.2 Eufriesea mexicana | reverse complement strand
GTGCTGTACACTGCTATCCGACGGACTTCTGCGCACTACTGTTCTCTAATATGTCCTGCTTGGCTCTGGGCAGGGCAATAATAGCAGTCTCGACACGCAAATTTGAGACAGGTTATGTTTGCTTATGTTCTGATGGCTTCGGTTGGGCTCGGGTAGCTTTTACTTTTCAATTATACACTGCGATTATATGGATTTTTGTGTTCTGCAC
>NW_017019350.1:0-208 GCF_001483705.2 Eufriesea mexicana | reverse complement strand
TTCTATAGCATTGCAATGGCAATAGCACGCCAATAGAATGTTTCAACCTTATTTATGCAAGAATGGCAGCTCACCACGATATTATTCGAAAATGTTACTAAAATTGAATTTTCCAGCCAGGTAACATATCATTGCAACTGCTATGGCACGCCAATAGAACCTTTCCTCCATATTTATGCAAGAAAGGTGGCTCACTACGATATTAGTC
>NW_017019349.1:0-208 GCF_001483705.2 Eufriesea mexicana | reverse complement strand
AACAGAACCAAACGTGAGCAAACACAACTTCACGTGCCAAGACCACCATTGATGGTCTCCTGAGTACCAAGTGGAGAATATTAGAGCACAGTAGAGCGCAGAAACGCACCGGATAGCAGTGTAAAGCACCAAAGTCAAATCGATCCAATCCGAACCTGACCAAACGTGACATAGCCAAACGTTATATATCTCAACCTAACGCGCCGAG
>NW_017019348.1:0-208 GCF_001483705.2 Eufriesea mexicana | reverse complement strand
GGTATTTCTGTGATATACTGTGCTGTACTGCCTTCTGCTTGGCTATGGGGAGGCCAGGAGCGGCGGTCGCTGAACGTTATGTTGAGATATGCTACTATTGGTTTAGTTACGTTAGATCAGGTTATGCTACGACATATACGGCTTCTGTGCTATTCCCTGCAATGCCGTGGGTTCCTGCGCACTACAGTGCTCTAGTATATTCTGCTTT
>NW_017019347.1:0-208 GCF_001483705.2 Eufriesea mexicana | reverse complement strand
GGTAAATGGTTGTACTTGCCATTGGATTGAAGGCGTTAGACGATCTATTCACCAAGCTATTACGGACTATATGTTTTGAATAGGCCTATTCTCTGGCAAGAAGATGGCTGTACATGCCATTGGATTGAAGGCGTTGGGTGACCTATTCACCAAGCTATAACAGGATATGGGTTTTGAATAGAGCTATTCTCTGCCAAGTAGATGGCTG
>NW_017019346.1:0-208 GCF_001483705.2 Eufriesea mexicana | reverse complement strand
CGCCCTACTGAGCTCTCATATGCTCTTCTCGAATCTGGAGAGGTCAGCAATAGTGGTCGTGGCGCGATATGCCTTGTTAGGCTGCGTTAGGTAATGTGACTATTGGTTTGGTTAGGACAGGATGGCCTTGACATTTGAGCTATATACTGCTATTCGGCTGATTTCTGCGCGCTACATCGCTCTACTATACTCTGCCCGACTCTTGGGA
>NW_017019345.1:0-208 GCF_001483705.2 Eufriesea mexicana | reverse complement strand
CAAGAAAGCTAACTCAACACGATATGAGTCGAAAATGTCAATAAAATTGAATTTTGCAGGCATTTTCTACAGCATTGCAATGGCTATTGCTCGCCAAAATGATCTTTCCTCCATTCTTATGCAAGGAAGTTGGCTCACTACAATATTAGTCGAAAATATCAATAAAATTGAATTTTCCAGCCCGATTCTGCAGCATTGCAATGGCTAT
>NW_017019344.1:0-208 GCF_001483705.2 Eufriesea mexicana | reverse complement strand
GGTGCATTTCTGCGCTCTACCGTTCTCTGATCTTTTCTGCTCGTCTCTGGGGAGGCCAAAAATGGTGGTCCAGGCTTGTTAGTTTGAGTCATGTTACGCTTGGTTAGGGGAGGCTATGATATGTTCGGCAAACATAGCTTCGACTTCCGTGCTATACATTGTTATTTGGTGTATTAAGGCACTCTACTGTACTCTATTATATTCTGCT
>NW_017019343.1:0-208 GCF_001483705.2 Eufriesea mexicana | reverse complement strand
TATCGGCTACTATCGTGGTGACCTAGCTTTTTACATATGGAAGGAGGAAAGGTTCTACTGGCGCAATATAGCCACTGCAATCGTTTAGAACCTGGCTGGAAAGTTCTATTTTATTGACATTATCGACTAATTTCGTGGTGAGCAGACTTTCTTGCATAAATAAGGAAGAAATATCCTATTGGTGTGCTATATCCATGGTAATGCTATA
>NW_017019342.1:0-208 GCF_001483705.2 Eufriesea mexicana | reverse complement strand
AGCATAGGTCTATCCGAAATCTATAACCTGTTATAGCTTGGTGAATAGAACGCTTATCGTCTCCAATTAAATGGCGATTACAGCCATCTACTTGCCAAAGAATAGGTTTATGCAGAATCTACAATCTGCAATAGCTTGGTGACAAGTTCGCCTAACGCCTTCCATGCATTGGCAATTACAGCCATCTTCTTGCCAGATAATAGGTCTA
>NW_017019341.1:0-208 GCF_001483705.2 Eufriesea mexicana | reverse complement strand
TTTCATAAATAAGAAGGAGGGATTCAATAGGCGTGGTATAGCCGTAGCAATGCTATAGAATCGACCTGGAAAATTCAATTTTATTCTCATTTTTGACTAATATCGTGGTGAGCAAACTTTCTTTCATAAATAAGGAGGAAGGATGCAATTGGCGTGAGATATGCATTGCAATGCTGCAGAACCTGCCTAGAAAATTCAAATTTATTGA
>NW_017019340.1:0-208 GCF_001483705.2 Eufriesea mexicana | reverse complement strand
CTGTTCTCTGCTCTCCTCTAATATGTCCTGCATGTCTCTGGTGGTGCCAGCAATAGTGTTGCGGCACGCTGGGTTGAGGTATGTCACGTTCGGGTATGTAAGGTTGGTTTGTGTTTGCTTAGGATTGCCCCGACCTTTCTGCCACACGCCGCTAATATATGCATTTCTTTGGTCTACCGTCCTCTAATATGTTCTGCTCGTATCTGGG
>NW_017019339.1:0-208 GCF_001483705.2 Eufriesea mexicana | reverse complement strand
CTGTACTTGCCATTGGTTGAAGACGTTAGGCGACCTATTCACCAAGCTAGAACAGATTATAGACTTTCAATAGGCCTATTTTCTGGCAAGTAGATGTCTGTACTTGCCATTGGATGGAAGGCGTTATGCGATCTATTCACCAAGGGATAACAGGTTATAGACTTTGAATAGACCAATTCTCGGGCAAGTAGATGGCTGTACTTGCCAT
>NW_017019338.1:0-208 GCF_001483705.2 Eufriesea mexicana | reverse complement strand
GGATGCCATGAATATTGGTTTCGACAAACTATGTTGAGATACATTACGTTTGGTTAGGTTAGGCTAGGCCAAGTTTGGTTAGTGTACCTTCCACTTTTGTGCTTTGCACTGCAATGCTGTAGATGCCTCCGGTCTATTGCGTTCCAGCATATCCTGCCTGGCTCTGGACAAGCCAGCAATAGTGGTCTCGGCACGTTAGTCTGAGGTG
>NW_017019337.1:0-208 GCF_001483705.2 Eufriesea mexicana | reverse complement strand
GTCTATTCAAAATCTATAACATGTTGTAGCTTGGTGAATAGTTCGCCTAACGCCCTCAATCCAGTGGCAAGTACTGCCATCTACTTGCCAGAGAATATGTCTGTCCAAAATCTAAAATCTGTTATAGCTTGATGAATAGGTCGCCCAACGCCTTCAATCCAATGGCAAATACAGCCGTCTACTTGCCCGAGAATAGGTCTATTGAATA
>NW_017019336.1:0-208 GCF_001483705.2 Eufriesea mexicana | reverse complement strand
TACAGCCCAGAAATCCACCGGACTGCAGTGTATACCACAGAAACAAGGCTACCCTGGCCTAACTTAGCCAAAGGTAGCATAACCGAACTCAACCTGACTCAAATTGACTTGCCGCGAAAGCCATTCCTGCCCTCCTCAGAGCCACGCGGAACAGGTTAGCGAAGAGTAGAACGCAGAAAGCCATAGAATCACAGTGCATATCGGAAAA
>NW_017019335.1:0-208 GCF_001483705.2 Eufriesea mexicana | reverse complement strand
GAGGCATGTCAGTTTCAGGCATTCTATGTTCGGTTTGGTTATGTTAGGTTGGGTCAGGTTAAGGTATGTCTGACTTTTGTGCCCAAGGCCGCAATTTTGTTGTTTTCTGCGCCCTACAGTGCTGCAGTATATTCTGCTTGGTTGCGGAGACGCCAGTAATAGCGTTCTCGGCACGATAGGTTGTGTTATGCTACGTTCGGTCAGGCTA
>NW_017019334.1:0-208 GCF_001483705.2 Eufriesea mexicana | reverse complement strand
GCAAAAACGAAATATCATTTTACTTGCGTTTATTCATTATGATTGGTGTGTGTAAATAGAGCTATATCCAGTGCATATTCATCATTATGCAAAGATAACCGAACAAATTTGACGAATTTACAAAGGTTTGGGAAAAAGCTCATAGAAACCAAACTATGAATGATATTTAAAACATTCAAAATGCAGCGTATTATGGAAGAAAGGAAGA
>NW_017019333.1:0-208 GCF_001483705.2 Eufriesea mexicana | reverse complement strand
TTTGGTTGTGTTACGTTTGGCTAAATTAGGGTATGCTTCTTTGACTTCTCTGCTATTCACTGCTATTCGGTGGACTACTGCCCCCTTCCATGCCCTACTGTACTCTGCACGACTCTGGGGAGACCAGAAGTAGGGCGCAGAAGACCACAGAGTAGCTGCGTACGGCACAGTGGTTAAAGCTATCCTAACCAAACTTAGCCCAACCCTA
>NW_017019332.1:0-208 GCF_001483705.2 Eufriesea mexicana | reverse complement strand
TTGGATTGAAGGCGTTATGCGATCTATTCACCAAGCTATAACATGTTATAGATTTTGAATAGAACTATTTTCTGGCAAGTAAATATCTGTTCTTGCCATTGAAATGAAGGCGTTAGGCGATCTATTGATCAAGCTATAACGGATAATAGATTTTGAATAGATCTATTCTCTGGCAAGAAGATGGCTGTACTTGCCATTGGATTGATGG
>NW_017019331.1:0-208 GCF_001483705.2 Eufriesea mexicana | reverse complement strand
TATAACAGATAATAGATTTCGAATAGACCTACTCTCTGGCAAGTAGATGGCTGTACTTGCCATAGGTTGCAGACGTGAGGCGTCCTACTAACAAAGCTATAACGGATTATAGGTTTTGAATAGACCTATTCTCTGGCAAGTAGAAGGCTGTACTTGCCAATGGTTGAAGGCGTTAGGAGACCTATTCATCAAGCTATAACAGATTATA
>NW_017019330.1:0-208 GCF_001483705.2 Eufriesea mexicana | reverse complement strand
TTGCTGTAGCCCTTGCATTGCAGAAGCATCTGACTGGAAAGCTCATTATCGACTAATACGGTGTTGTGCAAACTCTTTGGCATACATAAGGAGAAAGGATTCTATTGGTTTGCTATAGCCATATCATTGCAATAGTGTGTGACCGAAAAGTTCATTTTCATTGACATTTTCGACTAATATCTAGTACAGCAAACTTTTCTGCACAAAT
>NW_017019329.1:0-208 GCF_001483705.2 Eufriesea mexicana | reverse complement strand
ACTGATATCTGTGCACTGAATTTCCCTACTAGCATCTGCTAGTCTCTGCGGAGGGCAGCAACAGCGGACGTTCCATGTTTGGTTCAGTTAGGTTACGTTTTGTCAGCCTAGGTTATGTTAAATTTGGAAGGGATGGCTTTGACTCTTGTGCTGTACACTGCTGCTCGGCCGATATCTACTCTCGGCGTTGCTCTACCAATATCCGCTT
>NW_017019328.1:0-208 GCF_001483705.2 Eufriesea mexicana | reverse complement strand
GGTTGCAGAAATCCATAGAAATGCAGTGTATAGCAGAAAAGTCAATGACAAACAAACCTTATCCAAGCTAACCTGTTCTAACCTGGCATAGACAAACTCAACTTAACGTGCCCCGACCATTATTGCTGGCCTCCCTAGATTTCAGGGTGGTGCAGAAGAGCAATCTGGAGTGCAGAAATCCTCCGAATAGCAGTGTATAGCGCAAAAT
>NW_017019327.1:0-208 GCF_001483705.2 Eufriesea mexicana | reverse complement strand
GCAAAGTTCAATTTTATTCTCATTTTCGACTAATATCGTGGTGAGCAAGTTTTAATGTATGAAAAAGGAGGGAAGATTTTATTGGATTGCTATAGTCATTGCATTGCAATAGAATCTGAATGAAAAGTCAATTTTATTGACATTCTCGTCTAATATTGCGGTGAGCAAACCTTTCTACGTAAATAAGGGGGAACGATTCTATCGGCTT
>NW_017019326.1:0-208 GCF_001483705.2 Eufriesea mexicana | reverse complement strand
TTGCTGTAGCCCTTGCATTGCAGAAGCATCTGACTGGAAAGCTCATTATCGACTAATACGGTGGTGCGCAAACTCTTAAGCATACATAAGGAGAAAGGATTCCATTGGTTTGCTATAGCCATAGCATTGCAATAGAGTCTGACCAAAAAGTTCATTTTCATTGACATTTTCGACTAATATCTAGTACAGCAAACTTTTCTGCACAAAT
>NW_017019325.1:0-208 GCF_001483705.2 Eufriesea mexicana | reverse complement strand
TAATTATGTTACGGTTTGTTAGATTAGGATAGGGTAGCTTTGGCTTTCATGCTATAAACCGCTGTTTGTTAGACTTCAGCGATCAACATTCCTCTAAGATGACCTGCTTGTCTCTGGGTAGGCCAGCAATATTTTTCTCGGCACTTTATGCTTAGCTATGCCACGCTTGGCTTGGCTAGGTTAGGACAGGTTAGGATAAGATCCCTTT
>NW_017019324.1:0-208 GCF_001483705.2 Eufriesea mexicana | reverse complement strand
AAGGAAAGATTCTATTGGCATGCTATAGCCATTGCAATGCTATAGAATCTGGCTGGAAAATTCTAATTTATGTACATTTTCGGCTAATATCATGGTGAGCTAATTTTGTTGCATAGATATAGAGGAAGTATTCTATTGGCGTGCCATATCCATTGCAATGCAATAGAATCTGAATGGAAAAACCAATTTTATTGACATTTTCGACTAA
>NW_017019323.1:0-208 GCF_001483705.2 Eufriesea mexicana | reverse complement strand
GTATAGAAACTGGCTGGAAAGTTCAATATTATTGTCAGTTTCGACTATTATCGTGGTGAGCTATCTGTCTTACTTAAATAAGCAGGGTAGATTCTATTGGCGGGATATAGACATTGCAGTGCCATAGAATCTGGATGGAAAATACAAATTTTATTGACATTTTCGGCTAATATCGTGGTGAGTTAACTTTCTCGCATAAATAAGGAGG
>NW_017019322.1:0-208 GCF_001483705.2 Eufriesea mexicana | reverse complement strand
AGTTCAATTTTATTGACATTTTCGACTAATATCATGATGTGCTACCTTTATTGCATAAATAAGAAGGAAATATCCTATTGGCGTTTTATAGCCTTTGCAAAGGTATAGAATCTGGCTGGAAAATCCAATTTTATTGACAGTTTCGACAAATATCGTGGTGAGCTGCCTTTCTTGCATAAATAAGCAGGGCAGATTCTATTGGCGTGCT
>NW_017019321.1:0-208 GCF_001483705.2 Eufriesea mexicana | reverse complement strand
TGTATTTTGTTTTCTCGATTTAAATAAAGATTCGTAATTTCTTGCGCTTAGATTCTGTGAAAGATAACTTCTTTATGCGAGAGATTATGGCACTGTCTACATATCTAAAATGATTTAAATATTATCATCTTTAACAAATCTCACTTATGGATTCAGTAAATTTCCAAAAATTGTTTCTATTAGTTAACCATTTTTTAACGTCTCTAAA
>NW_017019320.1:0-208 GCF_001483705.2 Eufriesea mexicana | reverse complement strand
TGGATGTGTGTATGGATATATGTATGGATGTATGGATGGGTGCTAGTATGGATCGATGGACATTTGGTTCGACGGATGTGTGGATGGCTGGATGTATGGATGGATGGATGTGTAGAAAGGTTGACGTATGGATGGATTTATGTACGGATGAATGTTTGTATGGATGGAAGGATGTTTGGATGGATTGAGGTATGGATGGACGGATGTA
>NW_017019319.1:0-208 GCF_001483705.2 Eufriesea mexicana | reverse complement strand
AGACATCCACCCAATATCTGTGTATACCACGAAAGTCGAAACAATGCAACGTTAACCCAAACTGACATAACCTAAACAAACGTAGCATACACAACCTAACGTGCCGAGCCCACAATTGCTGTACTCGTCAGAGACAAACAGGGCTCATTAGAGCACAGTAGAGCGCAGAAATCCACCGAGTAGGAATTTATGGATCTAAAGTCATAGC
>NW_017019318.1:0-208 GCF_001483705.2 Eufriesea mexicana | reverse complement strand
ATTTAGAAAGTATGTAGCCTGAATATAAACAGAGATATAAAGCTACTGAAAGGGAAGGAAGAAGGGAAAGGCAGAAAAGGATAAATAAATGAAAAATAAACAGTGTGGTCGGGAGGTGATGCTGCAGATATTTCAATTTTTGAAGGGAGCGATTATAAAATATAGAAAAAGAGAATTTGACTGTATCTGAAATGGTAAACGAGCTACG
>NW_017019317.1:0-208 GCF_001483705.2 Eufriesea mexicana | reverse complement strand
GCTTTCAACCAACGGCAAGTACAGCCATGTACTTTCCAGAGAAGAGGTATATTCAAAATCTATCACCTGTTATAGCTTGGTGAATAGATCGCTTAACGCCTTCAACCCAATGCAAGTACATCCATCTTCTTGCCAGAGAATAGGAATATTCAAACTATATAACCTGTTTCAACTTGGTGAAGAGATCCCCCCACGCCTTCAATCCAAT
>NW_017019316.1:0-208 GCF_001483705.2 Eufriesea mexicana | reverse complement strand
TGGATTGCATACGTTGAACTCGAGTTTTGAAAGTAATACTGTGTTTAAGGTATAATAGAGGTACAGGAAATTGTAGGAGAAATGACACTGGATGACCTGCATTGTGAAAATAATTTAATAAAGATGAAGGACTGTAATACGACATCTACAATACCGTAATTAATACAAACGTATTTATATTCTGAAAATGCTTCCAAAAATTGCTTCC
>NW_017019315.1:0-208 GCF_001483705.2 Eufriesea mexicana | reverse complement strand
CACTGTGGCGATGGCTGTTGTAAGTACTATAGTCTCAATTTTTAATATCTCGTGTTGCAACGGAAATGCCTTTTGTCATTCTAGAATAGCTATGGGCCCTACGTCATCAATGAATATGTTAATCCAATGGCTAGAGTCCTCTGGGCACGGAAGTACAAACAGCCGTACCGCCATTTCAGATATATCTTTAGACATAGCCGTCCTCTAC
>NW_017019314.1:0-208 GCF_001483705.2 Eufriesea mexicana | reverse complement strand
TATAGAATCTGGATGGAAAATTCAATTTTATTGACATCTTCGACTAATATCGTGGTGAGGAAATTTTCATGCATAAATAAGGAGGTACGATTCTATTAGCGTGCTATAGCCATTGCCGTGTTATAGAATCAGCCTGGAATATTCTAGTTATTGACATTTTCGGCTAATATCGTGGTGAGCCAACTTTCTTGTATAAATAAGGAGGAAA
>NW_017019313.1:0-208 GCF_001483705.2 Eufriesea mexicana | reverse complement strand
TGGTCTCTGGTGACGCCGGGAATAGTGGCGGCGAGACGCTTGGTTGAGTCACCTTCCGTCTGGATAGGTTAGGTTGGCTGTGAGTGGTCATGGTAGCCTCGCATTTTTTACTATACACGGCTACCCGGCGGACTTCTGCGCTCTTCTGTGCTCTAGTAGACTCTGCTTTTATCAGGGGAGGCCAGCAGATGTGGTCTCGGCACGTTAG
>NW_017019312.1:0-208 GCF_001483705.2 Eufriesea mexicana | reverse complement strand
TACGCCGCTATTCGGTGGGTCTTTGCGCTCTCATGTGCTACAATACACTCTGCTTCGCTCTGGGATGGCCAGTAGTAGTGCTCTCGGCACGACAGGTTGAGTGAGGTTTCCCTCCGTTAGGTTATGTTAGGAAGGCTCGGGAAGAACTTCTTTGTCTTTTATGCTAAATGCGGATATTCGGTGGACGTCTGCGCTATAGTCCGCTCTA
>NW_017019311.1:0-208 GCF_001483705.2 Eufriesea mexicana | reverse complement strand
TCAGAGCCAAGCAGAATATACTAGAGCACAGTGGAGCGCAAAAATACACCGCATTGCAGTGCGCAGCAGAAAAGTGGAAGATAAACTAACCTAACTTGGCCTATACTAAGCTATTCAAATGTAGTGTAACTCATCATACCGTGGCAAGAACAGTATGGCTGGCCTCCGCAGAGCCAAGCAGAACGTGTTAGAGCACTGTAGAAAGCAG
>NW_017019310.1:0-208 GCF_001483705.2 Eufriesea mexicana | reverse complement strand
TCGTACATCCATGCAACCATGCATCGATACATTCATGCATCCATACATCTCTACACCAATACAACCATCCATCCATACATCCATCGATCCATACATCTATCCACCCATACAACCATACAGATGTAAATGCATACATCCATACATCCGTACATCCACACATGCGTACATCCATACGTACATACATCCATACATCCATACATCCATCCAT
>NW_017019309.1:0-208 GCF_001483705.2 Eufriesea mexicana | reverse complement strand
AATAAGTATAAATTTTATGTGAGAAAGATGATCGATTCGATGGAAAATCTTCAACGAAAATATTTCGATATCGATATATTTGTTGATATACGTAGTTAGGTTCGCAATTTAATACTAAAATTCTAGAATATTAGAAATTTTATTACAGACAGATTACAATATTAAAATAGTATTAGAAATGTAATGTAATACATTTACATTGTATTAC
>NW_017019308.1:0-208 GCF_001483705.2 Eufriesea mexicana | reverse complement strand
GCCAATAGGTTATTTCTTCCTTAATTATGAAGAAAGCTAGCTCACCACGATATTACTCGAAAATGACAATAAAATTGAATTTTCCCGCCAGTTTCTATAGCATTGCTATGGCTATAGCACGCCGATTGGATATTTGTTCCTTATATTCGCAAGAAAGTTAGCTCACCACGATATTAGTCGTAAATGTCAATAAAATTTAATTTTCCAT
>NW_017019307.1:0-208 GCF_001483705.2 Eufriesea mexicana | reverse complement strand
GCCAATAGAATATTTCTTCCTTATTTATGCAGGAAAGTTAGCTCACCACAATATTAGTCGAAAATGTCAATAAAATTTTATTTTCCAGACGGATTCTATAGCACGGCAATGGCTATAGCACGCCAATAGGATATTTCTTCCTTAGTTATGCAGGAAAGTTAGCTCACAACGATATTAGACGGAAATGTCAATAAAATTTAATTTTCCA
>NW_017019306.1:0-208 GCF_001483705.2 Eufriesea mexicana | reverse complement strand
AACCTATAATCTGTTGTAGCCTGCTGAATAGGTCGCCTAACGCCTTCAACCAATGGCAAGTACGGCCATCTACTTTCCAGAGAATAGGTCTATCCAAATCTATAACCTGTTATAGCTTGGTTAATAGATCGCGTAACGCCTTCAGTCCAATGGCAAGTACAGCCATCTACTTGCCAGGGTATAAGCCTATTCAAGGTCTATAATCTGT
>NW_017019305.1:0-208 GCF_001483705.2 Eufriesea mexicana | reverse complement strand
ACTAATATCGTGGTGAGCCACCTTTCTTGCATAAATAAGGAGGTAGAATTCTATTGGCGTGCTATAGTCATTGCATTTATATAGAATGTGGATGGAAAATACAAATTTCTTGACATTTTCGACTAATATCATGTCGAGGAGTCTTTCATTCATAAATAAGGAGGAAGGATTCAATTGGCGTGCTATAGGCATTGCAATGGTATATTTC
>NW_017019304.1:0-208 GCF_001483705.2 Eufriesea mexicana | reverse complement strand
GACCTGACCAGGCCTGGCCTGACGTGACCTGACCTCACATGACCTTACCTGACACCACCTGACTCAACAAGGAACGTCCTAGCCTGCCCGGGCTTGATCTTACCTTACCTGACGTGACCTTACCTGGACTGGCCTGGCCTGATCTGACCTAACCTAATCTAACCCGACCAGGTCTGGCCTGGCATGACCGGGCCTGGCCTGACGTGTC
>NW_017019303.1:0-208 GCF_001483705.2 Eufriesea mexicana | reverse complement strand
CACAATATTATTCGAAACTGTCAATAAAATTGAATTTTCCGTCGAGATTCTATAGCATTGAAAAGGTTATAACTCGCCAATCTAGTCTTTCCTCCTTGTTTATGCAAGAAAGTCAGCACACCACGGTATTTGTCGGAAATGTCAGTAAAATTGTATCTGCCAGGCACATTCTATATCGTTGCAATGGCTATAGCACGCCAGTAGAATC
>NW_017019302.1:0-208 GCF_001483705.2 Eufriesea mexicana | reverse complement strand
AATGTCAACAAAATTGAATGTTCCAGCCACATTCTATTTCATTGCATTGGCTATAGCACTCAAAAAGGATCTTTCCTCCATACTTACGCAGGGACGCTAGCTCACCACGGTATTATTCGAAAATATCTATAGAATTGAATTTTCAAGCAAGATTCTATAGCATTCCAATTGCTATTGCACGCCAATAGAATCTTTCTTCCTTAATTAT
>NW_017019301.1:0-208 GCF_001483705.2 Eufriesea mexicana | reverse complement strand
CACAAAAGTCAAAGCTATCCTCTCCGTGCCAATGAAAGAGTAACGTAACCAAACGCAACATAATTTAACATGACGTTCATCGACAACTATTGATGGCCACCGCGGAGCCTAGCCGATTATTTTAGAGCTATATAGAGCGCAGGTATCCAGCTAAAGGCAGTGTATATCACAAAAGTCGGCGTCATCCTATCATAACCTACCCAAACGT
>NW_017019300.1:0-208 GCF_001483705.2 Eufriesea mexicana | reverse complement strand
CGCAGCTCAGAGCGCTGGCACTTTTGGACACAAAATAGAAGCGCGATCGCGCCGCTTGGCACTGAAACGGTTAAAGAACAAAACATAAGTTCCACAGAATTACCGAGTAGAACATACATGGTATGAATTCTTTTTTTTTTCTTTCTTTCTTTTAGTACTAGAGAACGCACATCGTCAACTTTTCGAGGTGAATTACAACAACGTATCC
>NW_017019299.1:0-208 GCF_001483705.2 Eufriesea mexicana | reverse complement strand
AGACGTTTGTGCTACACCCTTCTGTTCGGTGGATTCCTGCGACCTACATTGCTCTACTATACTCTGCTCAAATCTCGGGTGGCCAGCAATAGTAGTCTCGGCACATTAGTTTTAGACATATAACGTTTAGCTATGTTACGTTTGTCAACGTTAGGATAGGATAGCTTTGACTTCTGAGCTGTACACCTCTATTCGGTGCATTTCTGCG
>NW_017019298.1:0-208 GCF_001483705.2 Eufriesea mexicana | reverse complement strand
ATTGCAATGGGTATAGCGTGCCAATAGAATATTTCCTCCTAGTTTATGAAAGAAAGTCACCTCCCCACGATATTAGTCGAAAATGTCAATAAAAGTGAATTTTCGAGGCAGATTCTAAAGCATTGTGTTGAGTATAGCCTGCTAGTAGAATCTTTCCTCCATATTTATGCAAGGATGTGAGCTCACGACGATATTAGTCGAAAATGTT
>NW_017019297.1:0-208 GCF_001483705.2 Eufriesea mexicana | reverse complement strand
ATTAGATTCCATTAGAGCACAGAAAGCAACCGAATAACAGTGTAGAGCACAAAAGTCAAAGCTACCCTTGCCTAACCTAACCAAACATACAATAACCAAACGTAACCTAACTCCACCTAACAGCCCTACAACACTACTGCTGACATCCCCAGAGCCAAGCTGAATATACTACAGCACAGTAGATCACAGATATCTGTGGCGCTTCAGT
>NW_017019296.1:0-208 GCF_001483705.2 Eufriesea mexicana | reverse complement strand
TATTGCATAGCGACAGCTATAGCACGCCAGTAGGACCTACCCTCCTTATTTATGCAATAAATTTAGCTCACTACGATGTTAGTCGAAAATGTCAAAAAATTTGTATTTTCCAACCACATTCAGTGTCATTGCAATAGCTATAGCTATCAAAAAGCATCTTTCCTCCTTACTTGTACAAGGAAGTTAGCTCACCACGATATTAGTCGAA
>NW_017019295.1:0-208 GCF_001483705.2 Eufriesea mexicana | reverse complement strand
GCGTGCTACAGCTATTGCAGTGCTGTTGGAACAGGCTGGAAAATTCAATTTTATTGTTCTTTTCGACTAATATCCTGGTGAGCTAACTCCCTTGTATACGAAAGGAGGCAGAAGTCTATTGGTCTACTATAGCCATTACAATGCAGTAGAATCTGGCTGGAAAATTCAATTCTATTTACATTTTCGACTAATATCGTGGCGAGCTATC
>NW_017019294.1:0-208 GCF_001483705.2 Eufriesea mexicana | reverse complement strand
ATCTATCAACCAACTGTTCACTCGTAGGTGAAATAGACTCTGTAAAATGCTTTAATTGCAAAGATAACCGTCCAGCAAATTACAAAGGCTGTGAAGTAAGAAAACAGCTGCAAAAAAAACTATTTCCACCGTTACGAAACAGAAGGTACTCACAGCAAAATGTTCAGCATAGGGGGTCAGAAAATAACCTAGAAACAAACAGCCACTA
>NW_017019293.1:0-208 GCF_001483705.2 Eufriesea mexicana | reverse complement strand
ATGTAGTATTATGCTGCGTTTGGTTGTGTTACGATTATTCAGGATAGGGCAGGAAAGCTTTGCCCTTTGTACTGTACAGAGGTACATGGTGGATTTCTGCGCTCCGCTGTGCTCTAGTATGTTCAGTTTGGATTCGGGGAGCCCTGAAGTGATGGTCATGGCACGTTACGTTGAGTTAGGATACGTTTGGCTAGGATAGGTTATGCCA
>NW_017019292.1:0-208 GCF_001483705.2 Eufriesea mexicana | reverse complement strand
ATTAATCGAAAATTTCATTAAAATTGATCTTTTCAGCCATATTCTATAGCAATGAATTAGCTGTAACAAACCAATACGATCTTTCCTCCTATCTTATGCTGAAATGATAGCTCACCATGATATTGGTTGAAAATGTCAATAGAAGTGAACTTTTCAGACAGATTCTATTGCAATGCAATGGCTATAGCAAACCAAAAGTATCTTTCCG
>NW_017019291.1:0-208 GCF_001483705.2 Eufriesea mexicana | reverse complement strand
TTCATGCTATGCACCGATTTTCTGTACAGCTCTGCGATCTTGTGTGCTCTAATATGCTCTGCTCGGCACTAGGGAGGCCAGTATTAGCGATCACGGTGCGTTAGGTGGAGTTAGGTTACGTTTCGTTAGGTTTGGTTAGGTTAACTATTTTTAGGGTTACATCGACTTTCGTGCTATGCACTGTTAATCCGTGTATTTCTGCGACCTA
>NW_017019290.1:0-208 GCF_001483705.2 Eufriesea mexicana | reverse complement strand
ATTGTTTGAAGGCGTTAGGCGACCTATTCACCAAGCTAAAACAGATTATATACTTTGAATAGGGCAATTCTATGGCAAGTAGAAGGCTGTACTTGCCATTGGATTGAAGGCGTTAGGCAATCTATTCGCCAAGCTATGGCAGCTAATAGGTTTTGAATATACTCATTTTCCGGCGAGTAAATTGATGTACTTGCCATTGGATTGAAGG
>NW_017019289.1:0-208 GCF_001483705.2 Eufriesea mexicana | reverse complement strand
TTGCAATGCTATAGAATCTGTCTGGAAAATTCAATTTTATTGACGCTTTCGGCTAATATCGTGTTGACATAACTTTCTTGCATAAATAAGGATGCAAGATTCTATTGGCGTGCCATAGCCATTGCAATATTATAGAAACTTGCTCTAAAATACAATTTCATTGACATTTTCGACTAATATCGTGGTGACCTGGCTTTCTTGGATATAT
>NW_017019288.1:0-208 GCF_001483705.2 Eufriesea mexicana | reverse complement strand
CTTTGAATTTCGTGATATGCAATAACATTCTATGGACGTCAGCGCTCTGCTCTCCACTAATATTCCCCGGTTGGCAACGGGGCGGCCAGCAACTGTTGTCTCGGCACGTTAGATCGAGGTGGGATACATTTGGTTAGGTTGTGTTAGCTTTGGCAGCGCTTGGATTTCTTCGAATTTTCTGCCGGACAATGCGATTCTAGGGATTTCT
>NW_017019287.1:0-208 GCF_001483705.2 Eufriesea mexicana | reverse complement strand
CTGGGGTAATTTTTTCACTGAGAATGTAAATCCGAGTGTGATTCTGGAATAACTTATGTATAACGCGGTTATGGCTACTGACATTTATCATTGACAGTACGGCATTTGGTACATATTCCAGCATACCACAGCTGCCGTTGCTCTGATCTGTTAACTGACAGCGCATATTCCACTGCAATTCTAGACCGAGAAATGGGGATCAATTATC
>NW_017019286.1:0-208 GCF_001483705.2 Eufriesea mexicana | reverse complement strand
GGTGAGCTACCTTTCTTGCATAAATAAGGAGGAAAGATTCTATTTGCGAGCAACAGCCGCACATGTGCTGTGTAATCTGGCTGGAGAATTCAATCTTATTGACGTTTTCGGATAATATCGAGATGAGCTAACTTTCTCGCATAAATAAGGTGGAAAGATTCTATTGGCGTGCTATAGCCATTTCAATACTCTAGAATCTGGCTGGAAA
>NW_017019285.1:0-208 GCF_001483705.2 Eufriesea mexicana | reverse complement strand
AGCCATTGGTATCTTATAGAAACTGACTGGAAAATTCAATTTTATCTTCATTTTCGACTAACAGCGTGGTGTGCTAGTTTTGTTCAATAAATAATGTGGAAAGATTCTATTGGCATGCTATAGCCATTGTAATGCTATAGAATCACAATGGAAAATACAATTTTATATACATTTTCGACTAATATCGTAGTAAGCTGATTTTGTTGCA
>NW_017019284.1:0-208 GCF_001483705.2 Eufriesea mexicana | reverse complement strand
GCTACTGCTGGCCTCCACACAGAAAAACGGAATGCAGTAGAGCACAGTAGATCATAGAAATACTCCTAATAATAGTGCATGGCGCGAAATTGTAAACTATTCTAACCAAACGTAGCCTAACCTAACCGAACCAATCGTAACCTATCTCAACCTAACGTGCCGAGACTACTATCAATGGCCACCGCAGATACAAGCAAAGCATATCAGA
>NW_017019283.1:0-208 GCF_001483705.2 Eufriesea mexicana | reverse complement strand
GCACGGTGTGATCATGTAGGCTACGTGTGGTTAGGTTACGTTCGATTGGGTTTGGTCTGGATAAATACGATTTTTGTGCTATACACTGCGTTTCTATAGACTCTTGCGCCGTGCCATCCACTAGTAAGCACTGCTCGACTGTCTAGAGGCCTGCAATTGTGGTCGGGGTACGTCAGGTTGAGCTATATCACGTTTGGCAATTTTGAGA
>NW_017019282.1:0-208 GCF_001483705.2 Eufriesea mexicana | reverse complement strand
TGGATGTATGTATGGACGAATGGATGGTTGTATGGATATATTCATGGATGTGCGAAAGGATGTCTGTACGGATATCTGGATGGATGTATGTATGTATGTGCGGATGGATGAATGAATGGATGCATGGGTGTAAGTGTGGATGGAAGGATAGATGGGTGGATTGAATGATGGATGGATGGATGGATGGATGGATGGAATATGGATGCAT
>NW_017019281.1:0-208 GCF_001483705.2 Eufriesea mexicana | reverse complement strand
CTAACATAACCAATAGTAGAAAGACCTAGCGCAACATATCTCAAACTGACGAACCGTGACCACCATTGCAGGCCTTCCCAGTGCCAAGCAGGATATACAGGAGAGCAGTAGTGCGCAGAAATGCACTGAAAGTGATTGCACAGCGCGAAAGTCAAAGCTATCCTATCCTAACCTTACCAAGCTTGACATAGCCAGCCGTTAAATAGCT
>NW_017019280.1:0-208 GCF_001483705.2 Eufriesea mexicana | reverse complement strand
GTTAGGTTAGGTCGGGTTAGGTTAGGTCGGCATAGTTTAGGTTAGGCCGGGTTAGGTTAGGTTAGGTTGGGTTGGGTTGGGTTGGGTTGGGTTCGGTTGGGTCGGTTTGTGTTAGGTTAGGCTAGGCTAGGTTATGTAACGTTAGGTTACGTTAATTTAGGGTAGGTTAGGTTAGGTTAGGCGTGGTCACGATACGCCCGGTTAGGCA
>NW_017019279.1:0-208 GCF_001483705.2 Eufriesea mexicana | reverse complement strand
TATGATTCTATATCTTTGCAATGCCCATAGCACGCCAATAAATTCTTTCCGCCTTATATATGCGAGAAAGCTAGCCTACCACGATATAACTCGAAGATGTGAATAAAATTGACCTTTCCAGCCGGATTCTAGTGCATTGCGATGACTATAGCACGCCAGTAGAACCTACCCTCCTTATTTATGCAATAAAGTTAGCTCACCACGATAT
>NW_017019278.1:0-208 GCF_001483705.2 Eufriesea mexicana | reverse complement strand
GGACTTCTGCGCTCCATTCTCCTTTAATATTTTTTGCTTGGCATTGGGGAGGCCAGCATATTGTCCTCGGCTCGTTAGGTTCATCTAGTCTACATTTGTTTGGGTTAGGTTAGGTCTTGTAAGGTAAGGGTGTCTTTGACATTTATGCTATTCGCTGCTGTTCTGTGGCTGCCAGCGCTCTAACATGCTCTAGTGTGTTCTGCTTGGC
>NW_017019277.1:0-208 GCF_001483705.2 Eufriesea mexicana | reverse complement strand
AGCGGTTAAACATATATTTACAAATTATTACAGATAAATTAAAATAGTTTAGTTTAAAAAATATATTTTTAAAATAAATAATTTCTAAATGAAGTTCATAAATTGTGTTTATAGAAAATTTTTAATTTAATAGATTATATAAACCTTAATAAAGGACCAGCAAAAGATACCCTGTTACAAAAACTAGCTGAATAATTAATAATTAAAT
>NW_017019276.1:0-208 GCF_001483705.2 Eufriesea mexicana | reverse complement strand
AGGCAATGTTAGGTCATGTTCCCTCGACTTTTGTAACGTACACTCCTATTCGGTGGATATCTGTGCTCTACATTGCTGTAATATACTACGCTCGACTCTGTGGAGGCGAGCAACAGCGGCCGAGGTACGCTAGGTTATGTTAGGCCACGTTCTGGTAGGTTAGGTTAGGCTAAGTTTGGTTAGGGTAGCTTTGACTTTCGTGCTGTAC
>NW_017019275.1:0-208 GCF_001483705.2 Eufriesea mexicana | reverse complement strand
TGCGCCCTTTCGTGCTTTTATATCTTCAGCATGACTCCTGAAAGCCAGCAATAGTGGTCTCAGTACGTAATGTTTTGTCGGGTTACCTTTGGTCAGGATGGGTTGGGCTAAGTTTGGTTAAGATTACTTTAACCTCTGTGCTTTGCACCGCTTTCCCGTGGATTTCTGCCCTCTACTGCGCTCTGGTATGTCCTGATTGGCTCTGTGG
>NW_017019274.1:0-208 GCF_001483705.2 Eufriesea mexicana | reverse complement strand
AGCTTTGACTTTTGTGCTATACATTGCTAGTTGGTCGATACCTGCGCTCTGTATTGCTCTGCTTGCGTCTGCTTGCTCCTGGGGAGGCCACCAATAGCGTTCGCGGCAAGTTTGGCAGAGCTATGTTACGTTTGGCTTGGATAGAGTAGGATAAACTTTGTGAGGTTGCCCTTCACTTATGAGCTGTACACTGCTCTTCGCTGGACAT
>NW_017019273.1:0-208 GCF_001483705.2 Eufriesea mexicana | reverse complement strand
AAAAGCTCGATGATCCTCGACGACTACTGGTTAAGTGACCCTACGAGACCTCTTCCTTTCTTTCCAAATCGACTCGACGGAGAGAAAATTCTTAATAAAAATATCGCGACTTCCAATGGCGAATTTAAAACCATTTCACCGGTCCAATTCGACGGAATCTTCGCGTACGCGACGTCTCGTCCCGAAATTTCCTCGTGGCTCTCGATCA
>NW_017019272.1:0-208 GCF_001483705.2 Eufriesea mexicana | reverse complement strand
TATCTCCGCCTCATAGCCCTACGCCACTATTGCTGACATCCCCACAGGCAAGCAGAATAAACTGGAGCACAGTAGATCGCAGAAGCCCGCGGTGTTGCAGTGCAAAGCACAATAGTGGAGATAACCTAACCTAACCTGGCCTAAACTAAACAATCCAAACGTAGCCTAACTCAGCAAAAGGTGCGGAGACCACTATTGTGGTCCTTCC
>NW_017019271.1:0-208 GCF_001483705.2 Eufriesea mexicana | reverse complement strand
CGCTCTACAGCGGTCTGCCATCTCAGGATGCCAGCAATAGTGGTCGCGGCACGTTAGGCCATGTTATGGTACGTTCGATCGGGTTAGGTTACGTTGCGTTAGGTTAGGATAGCTTTGGCTTTGGTTGGCGTAATCTGTCGTTCGAGGGGTTTCTGCGCTCCACTGTGCTCTAGTATGTTCTTCTTGGCTCTGGGGAGGCCAGCAATAG
>NW_017019270.1:0-208 GCF_001483705.2 Eufriesea mexicana | reverse complement strand
TCATTGGCCCTGGGGTGGCCAGCAATAGCGGTAGCTGCACGTTAGGTTGAGTTAGGTTACGCTCGGTTAGATTAAGATTGGTTAGGTCAGGAGGCGTATCTGTGACCTTTGATTTATGTTCTGATGCTAGGCGGATTTCCGCGAACTGCAGTGCCCTAATGCTTCCGTCCTGTGTCCGGGAATGCCAGCAATGGTGTTCTCGGCACGT
>NW_017019269.1:0-208 GCF_001483705.2 Eufriesea mexicana | reverse complement strand
ATAGTCTTATTCTCTGGCAAGTAGATGGCTGTACTTGCCATTGGAGAGAAGGCGTTAAGTGATAAATTCACCAAGATATAACAGGTTATAGATTTTGAATAGGACTATTCTCTGGCGAGTAGATGGCCGTACCTGCCATTGTTTCAAGGCGTTGGGCGACCTATTCACGAAGCTAGAACAGAATATATACTTTGAATAGGCATATTCT
>NW_017019268.1:0-208 GCF_001483705.2 Eufriesea mexicana | reverse complement strand
GCCACCGTCAAGTTGAGTGCCCGTCACCGGTGACCCCCATGGCATTCAACGTGTTAACCCTTTACACTCGGGAGACCTCTCTCAATCACCATTGAATCAAATTCTAGAGATCATTGTTCAACGATCATTGACCAACGACGCGTAGAATATCGAGGTAAAATAATTCTGTCTTACAATTAATCTGCACTTCTGTAAGGGGGGTTTACTA
>NW_017019267.1:0-208 GCF_001483705.2 Eufriesea mexicana | reverse complement strand
GGCGATCTATTCACCAAGCTATAATAGAATGTAGATTTACAATAGACCTCATCTCTGGCAAGAAGATGGCTGTACTTCCCATTCGATTGAAGGCGTTAGGCGAACTATTCACCAAGCTATAGCAAATTACATATTTTGCATAGACATATTCTTTGGCAAATAGATGGCTGTTCTTGCCATTGGATAGGAGGTGATAGGCGATCTATTC
>NW_017019266.1:0-208 GCF_001483705.2 Eufriesea mexicana | reverse complement strand
TTGGGCGCAGAAATTCACCGAATAGCAGTGTATGACGCAATGGTAAGAGAAATCCTATCCATGACTACCATATCTACCATAACGAAACGCAACATAACTGAACCTAAAGTGCAGATGACACTATGACTGCCCACCTCAGAGCCATGCAGAGCATATCGGAGCGCAGATATCCACCGAATGGCAGTGAATGACACGAAAGTCCATGGTA
>NW_017019265.1:0-208 GCF_001483705.2 Eufriesea mexicana | reverse complement strand
TGCGGTGGATTTATGCGCTATACTGTGCTCTGGTACATTCTGAATGTCTCTGCGGAGGCCAGCTGTAGCGGTCCCGGCGTGTTAGGTTGGGTTAGGCTTCGTGTTGGTGTGTTACGTTTGGCTAGGTTAGGATACGCTACTCGGTCCTGTGTGCTATACACTGCTATTCGGTGAATCTCTGCGCTTTAATGTGCACTAATACGCTCTG
>NW_017019264.1:0-208 GCF_001483705.2 Eufriesea mexicana | reverse complement strand
TACACCATGGAAGGTAACATACCTGGATTTGGGACGAGCGTCGCGATCGTGTGTCGCGGGTATGAGAGTGCCCCACCCCTCGCGGCGGTGGAGATCAAAGGAAACCACATCTCGGCTCACGAAATCGCGAGTTCGTGCACGAGAAACTGCGCTTGTGTACAGATACGCGACGGAGACACCGAGGTATACGCGGTCAGTCAATATTTTC
>NW_017019263.1:0-208 GCF_001483705.2 Eufriesea mexicana | reverse complement strand
ATAGCTCAGCTGTGACTTTTGTGCCATACACTGCTACTAGGTGGATTTCTGCGCCCTACTGTGACCTAGTATGATCTGCTTAGCGCTGGGGAAACCTGCAATTGTGGTCCTGGCAGGCTAGGTTGATTCATAGTACGTTTGGTTGGGTTACATTTGGTTAGGTGAGGACAGGGTAGCTTTGACTTTTGCGCTGACATCCGCATTACGG
>NW_017019262.1:0-208 GCF_001483705.2 Eufriesea mexicana | reverse complement strand
TCCTAACGCAGCCAACCGTAACATAACGGAACGTATCCTTTCTCAACCTAGCGTGCAGCGACCCCTACTCCAGGCCTCCCCAGGATCCAGAAGTGTATAGTAGAGCACAGCATAGCGCAGCAGTTTACCGAATGACGGTGTATAACACAAAAGTCTAAGCTGTCCTCTACACACATAACGAACCTTAACATTCAAAAACGTATCCTAA
>NW_017019261.1:0-208 GCF_001483705.2 Eufriesea mexicana | reverse complement strand
TTCTGTGATCTGGTACACTCTGCTTGCCTCTCTGCATGCCAGAAATAGTGGCCTCGTCATGTTTGGTTGAGTTGGTATACGTTTGTATATGCTACCTAGTGACGTATACAAGCTTATATATAACCTAGGTTAGGCTATGCTACTAAGGCTCT
The DNA here is from genome assembly GCF_001483705.2 of Eufriesea mexicana. NCBI lineage: Eukaryota > Metazoa > Arthropoda > Insecta > Hymenoptera > Apidae > Eufriesea > Eufriesea mexicana. The sequence goes on along the minus strand of NW_017019261.1, from coordinate 56 downwards.
TGTGATTTACACTGCTCTTCCTTGCAGTTCTGTGATCGACTGTGCTCTACCATATT
>NW_017019260.1:0-208 GCF_001483705.2 Eufriesea mexicana | reverse complement strand
AGCATCTGGCTCGAAAATTCAATTTCATTGACAATTTCCACTAATATCGTGGTGAGATAACATTCTTGCATAAATAAGGAGGATGAATTATATTCGCGTGCTATCGCCATTATAATGCTATACAATATGCCTCGAAAATTCCACATTATTGACATTTTCGACTAATATCGTCTTGAGGTAACTTTCTAGCATAAATGCGGAGGAAAGA
>NW_017019259.1:0-208 GCF_001483705.2 Eufriesea mexicana | reverse complement strand
AAAAACTTAAGTGACAAGACTTCTATTGCTGCCCTCCCCAGAGCCAAGCAGAATATGTTACAGCAGAGGAGGGTGCAAAAATACATAGAATCGCGCTGCATAGCACAAGAGATAAAACTTCCCTGTCCCACCCTAACCAAACGTGACATAACCGATCGTGTCCGAACCAACCCTGAAACGCCGAAGACACAATTAGCTGCCTCCACAG
>NW_017019258.1:0-208 GCF_001483705.2 Eufriesea mexicana | reverse complement strand
TCAATCCATCCACACTTCCAACCGTCCATACAGCCATCCGTCCACACATACGTCCATACATACCTCCATACTTCCATACATCCAGCCATGCAAAGATCCACTCATCCATACATCTATCGATCCATACGTCCTTCCATCCATACTACCATCCACCAATCCATCCATCCATCCATGCATCCATACACAAATCAATACACAGTTCCGTACA
>NW_017019257.1:0-208 GCF_001483705.2 Eufriesea mexicana | reverse complement strand
CATAGAGTTAAGTGGAAATGTGACTACAAATAACCAAGTCTACTAAATTACTATTAACCCTTTGACTGCCACGTCGAAATCACATGTTTCTCTCAGGATGTCACGGGAGTGCACCACTAGATGCAAGATTTGTTCTAATATTTATAGATGTTCTAATAAAAATTTTTAATCGTTCAATGGGGCACTTTTTATTTCAAAGTATCTTTTA
>NW_017019256.1:0-208 GCF_001483705.2 Eufriesea mexicana | reverse complement strand
CAAGAGCCAAGCAGAACACATTTGTGGTCAGTAGAACGGAGAAATCCATAGAACCGCAGTGCACATCAGAAAATTCGAAGCTACACAAGCCTAACCCATACAAACAGAACTTAACCAAGCATAGCATCACGCAACTTAATGCGCTGAGGCAGCTATTGTTGTCCTCCCCAGGGCCATGCAGGTCATACTAGGGCACAGTAGGGCTCTG
>NW_017019255.1:0-208 GCF_001483705.2 Eufriesea mexicana | reverse complement strand
GACCCTAAGACCTGGCTGTTGGAAGACCGTAACGGGTCTTCCTTGTTCCACGACGGAACAACGCTCTTACACACTTCATCGATCCGCTCCCGCGCTGTACTCTCGATTTCCTAAAAACATCCGTAATGGTATTGCTTGCAACATGTATTTATAATAAATGTGAAAAAATTAATAAATTGTTAGCTATTAAAGGGGAAAAATTATAAAT
>NW_017019254.1:0-208 GCF_001483705.2 Eufriesea mexicana | reverse complement strand
ATGTATGGATGTATGTATATATGGATGTACGAATGTACGGATGTACAAATGTATGGATGTACGGATGTATGGATGTATGTATGTATATCTGTATTTATGTATGGATGGATGGATGTATGAGTGGACGGATGTATGGATGGCTGCTTGCATGGATGTATGTATGGACGCATCTACGGATGTATCTATGGATGTATGTATGGATGAGTGT
>NW_017019253.1:0-208 GCF_001483705.2 Eufriesea mexicana | reverse complement strand
ATTATAGATTTTGAATAGAAATATTTTCTGGCAAGTAGATGTCAGTACTTGCCATTGTATTGAGGGCGGTAGGCGATCTACTCACCAAGCTATAACAGGTTATAGATTTTGTATAGACATATTCTCTGGCAAGTAGATGGCCGTTCTTGCCATTGGTTGAAGACGGTAGGCGACCTATTCTCCAAGCTATAACAGATTATAGATCTTG
>NW_017019252.1:0-208 GCF_001483705.2 Eufriesea mexicana | reverse complement strand
AAATACTCGTCATCTATCTCTACGATCGTGTCAGAGAAAATGGACCTATGTGGCGAATCGGATCTACATTCTTCCCAACTACCAACTCCCCAGAGACACAAACACATAGGTACATATATAGGTGATCGAGAGCAATGAAAACATTTCTCGAAAAGAATCGAAAGCAGAGTGTTTGGGCTCTTGATCGTCCAGCAGAGATCGCCGGAGC
>NW_017019251.1:0-208 GCF_001483705.2 Eufriesea mexicana | reverse complement strand
CCACCATATATTAATTCTTTAGAAATTCATGAATAACCATCCTTATCACTAGTATAAACATAACCATAGTGAATACGATATCTTTTATTTTTAATTAAATTATATTTAATAGTTATTATATTATGTTTTGTTCCAACCATTTTTCATTTTGGACATGGACAAGGAGTTGGTGTTGGATTCTCTTTTAAATTAATATCTCATTCATTTT
>NW_017019250.1:0-208 GCF_001483705.2 Eufriesea mexicana | reverse complement strand
TTGCTTAGGATAGCTTCGACTTTTGAGCTATACACTGCTATTCGGATGATTCCAACCCTCTAGATTGCTCTGCTGTACTCTGCATAGCTCTCGTGAGGCCAGCAATGCCGGCCGTGGAACTTCGGTATGGATCACGTTACGTCTACTTATGTTACGTTTTGATATGTTAGGATTGGCTATATTTGACTGTTGCGCAATACGCTGCTCT
>NW_017019249.1:0-208 GCF_001483705.2 Eufriesea mexicana | reverse complement strand
TCAGGTCAGGTCAGGTCAGGTCAGGTCAGGTCAAGTCAGGTCAGCTCAGGTCATGTCAGGTCACGTCAAGCCTGGTAAGGGTAGACCATGTCAGGCCATGACAGGTCCGGTCTGGTCAGGTCAGGTCAGTAAGGTCAGGTCAGGTCAGGTCAGGTCAGTCAGGTCAGTCAGGTCGGGTCAGGTCAGGTCATGTCAGGTCAGGTCAGTC
>NW_017019248.1:0-208 GCF_001483705.2 Eufriesea mexicana | reverse complement strand
GGCACAGCACAGAAGCTAGAGCTGCTGCCCTTACCAAACGTAGCCTAACCCAACGTCACCGAAAGCAGCATGACTCATCATAACGTGCCGAGGCCACACTTGCTGGCCTTGCCAGAGTCAAGCTGAAGGTATTAGAGCACTGTAAGGCCCAGGAATCCACCCAATAGCAGAATATAGCACTAAAGACAAAGATACCCCTCCTAACCTA
>NW_017019247.1:0-208 GCF_001483705.2 Eufriesea mexicana | reverse complement strand
CACCAACAGAATCTTTCCTCCTGATCTATGACCGAAAGTTAGCTCACCACGACATTAGCCAAAGATGTCATTAAAATTGAATTTTCCAGGACGATTCCATAGCTTTGCAAAGCCTATAGCACACCAATAGAATCGTTTCTCCTTTTCAGTGCAAGAAAGTTAGCTCACCACGATATTAGTCGATATTGTCAATAAAATTTTATTTTCC
>NW_017019246.1:0-208 GCF_001483705.2 Eufriesea mexicana | reverse complement strand
CTATTTGTTGCGTCTGTCTCACTTTGTCTCGTTGCTTTGTTCGCTTTCTTTGTCACATGGTGTGCTATGACCGGGCTAATAGGACGGGATCAGTTCTGCCAATAAGGGAAGCGTTTTACTCAACTTCTGCCATGATGTTATAATGGTTGGACTGGTGGGAATTATCCTACAAGTTTCTCAGATGACTTCTCTCATGCAACGCATAGTA
>NW_017019245.1:0-208 GCF_001483705.2 Eufriesea mexicana | reverse complement strand
TATGCAAGGAAAATAGCTCACCACGGTATTAGACGAAAATATCAATAAAATTGAATTTTCCAGTAAGATTCTGTGGCATTGTAATGCCTACAGCACTCCAACAGCATATTCCTTCCTTATTAATGCAAGAAAGCTAGTTGACAAAGATATAAGTCGAAAATGTCAATAAAATTGTATTTTCCAGCCAGATTCTACAGGACTGCAATGG
>NW_017019244.1:0-208 GCF_001483705.2 Eufriesea mexicana | reverse complement strand
AGGGAATTATTTGTCGCAGTGTGACGAAAGACAGGGAAGATAGAGCGAGACAGGTGGATGTCAGAGACAGGTGAGGGGAAAGAGAGGTTGGTTTTGTCCGAGACTTGCTAGTGGACTCATCGCTAAGGTTTCCTGGCAATCGTGTATTTTATAGACGTGGAGACAATGCAGATGAGATGAAGAAACGTGAGTATAGTACTGTGGGGGG
>NW_017019243.1:0-208 GCF_001483705.2 Eufriesea mexicana | reverse complement strand
TACCATCCACAAGTATGTTCTGCTTGGTTCTATGGAGGACAGCAATAGTGCTCGCGGCATGCTCGGTTCTACTTGGTTACGTTTGGTTATGATAAAATGTAGGCTATGTTAGGAGATGATCGCCCTGACTTTTGTGCTGTACACAGGCATTCGGTGGATTTCAGGATCTCTACTGTCCACTAAGTTGTTCTGCATGGCTCTGGGGAGG
>NW_017019242.1:0-208 GCF_001483705.2 Eufriesea mexicana | reverse complement strand
TCTTTCCTCCTTGTTTATGCATGAAAGTTAGCTCACCGCGATATTAGTCGAAATTGTCAATAAGATTGATCTTTCCAACCAGATTCTTTGGCATCGCAATGGTTGTAGCGAGCCAATATAATCTTTCCTCCTTGTTCATGCAAGAAAGATAGCTCACCACGGTATTAGTCGAAAATGTCAATAAAATCGAACTTTCCAGCCCGATTCT
>NW_017019241.1:0-208 GCF_001483705.2 Eufriesea mexicana | reverse complement strand
ACGTGGTGATCTGACTTTCTTGCATAAATAAGGAGAAAAGATACTACTGGCCTGCCATACCCGTTGACATGCTGTAGAGTCCGGCTGGAAAATTCAATTTTCTTGACATTTTCGACTAATATTGTGGTGAGTAGCCTTTCTTGCTCAAATAAGGGGGAAAGACTCTACTGGCGTGCTACAGCCATTGCAATGATATAGTATGTGCCTG
>NW_017019240.1:0-208 GCF_001483705.2 Eufriesea mexicana | reverse complement strand
TATGTTTGGTTAGGTTAGGTTAGCTTAGGATAGGTTAGGTTAGGTTTGGTTAGGTTGGGTTGGCTCGTGTCGGGTCGGGACTGATCAGGTCGGGTCGGATCAGATCGGGTCGGGTCAGGTCTGGTCAGGTCAGGCCAGGTCAGGCCAGGTCAGGTCAAGTCAGGTCAGGTCAGGTCAAGTCAGGTCTGGTCAGGTCGGGTCAGGCCAG
>NW_017019239.1:0-208 GCF_001483705.2 Eufriesea mexicana | reverse complement strand
AATAACGAAAGATAATAAATATAAAAATACTGAGGTCAAGTGACAATGAATGGAAATGAATTAAAATCTTTGCACTCGTGTGTCGCCATATAGTCATCATCCTATATTTTATTATTATACATATATTAACCCTTTGCACTGGACAATCTTTTCGTTACGGAAACATAGTAATTCAAAGACTTCCTGCCACGAAGTCGACGATATTTTC
>NW_017019238.1:0-208 GCF_001483705.2 Eufriesea mexicana | reverse complement strand
CCACGATATTTGTCGAAGATGTCAATAAAATTGAATTTTCCACACAGATTCTATAGCATTGCGATGGCTGCAACACGCCAAAAGCATCCTTCTTCCTTATCTGAGAAAGAAAGTTAGCTCACCACTATATAAGTGGAAAATGACTATAAAATTGAATTTGCCGGCCATATCCTGTAGCAATGCAATAGCTACAGCACGTCAATAGAAT
>NW_017019237.1:0-208 GCF_001483705.2 Eufriesea mexicana | reverse complement strand
TTTTAATTTGGAATATTTCAGATTAGAATTATTGTTTTGTACTAAAAAAGGGGTACCATTTATAGCAAAAAATGTAACGCTATTTATTGGCTAACTTAATATTTGCAATATGTACTACTTATTATAAAATCACTCGTAATTACAAATTATATGGCTGAGAAATATATATAATTTTACCTGGAAAATTGTAGTCCTTCGTCGAGTTAGC
>NW_017019236.1:0-208 GCF_001483705.2 Eufriesea mexicana | reverse complement strand
TAGGGCCGCTCTTTCTGATATATGCAGGAAGCCTTGCAATACACCATATCTGTCGAAAAAGTCTATAAAATTGATCTTTCCAGTCCGCTACTATTGCAATGCAATGGCTATTGCAAGCCAATCGTATCTCTGCCCTTATTTACGCAGAAAGGTTTGCTCACCGCAATATTAGTCGAGAATGTCTATAAAGTTGATCTTTTCAGTCAGA
>NW_017019235.1:0-208 GCF_001483705.2 Eufriesea mexicana | reverse complement strand
GAATGAGGCTGAAAATTCAATTTTGTTGACATTTTCGACTACTATCCTGGTTAGTTAACATTCTGGCATAATTAAGTAAGAATGAATCTATTGGCGTGCAATAGCCATTGGAATGTTATAGAATCTTGCTAGAAAATTCAATTTCATTGATATTTTCGAATAATACCGTGGTGAGTTAACTTCCTTGCGTAAGTAAGGCGGAAAGATG
>NW_017019234.1:0-208 GCF_001483705.2 Eufriesea mexicana | reverse complement strand
TACCATTGGATTGAGAACGTTAGATGATCTATTCATCAAACTAGAGCAGGATATAGATTTTGAGTAGACTTATTCTATGGTCAGTAGATGGCTATACCTACCAATGGATTGAGAACGTTAGATCTATCCATCAAACTATACCAGATTATGAATTTTTAATAGACCTACTCTATGGTAAGTAGATGGCTATACCTACCATTGGATTGAG
>NW_017019233.1:0-208 GCF_001483705.2 Eufriesea mexicana | reverse complement strand
GAGAATAGGCCTATTCCAAATCTATAGTCTGTTATAGCTTGGTGAATAGGTCGCCTAACGCGTACAACCAATGGCAAGTACAGCCACCTACTTGACAGAGCATACGTCTATTCAAGATCTATAACCAGTTATAGCTTGGTGAATGGATCGCCTAACGCCGACAATCCAATAGCAAGTACAGCCATCTACTTGCCAGAGAATAGGTCTA
>NW_017019232.1:0-208 GCF_001483705.2 Eufriesea mexicana | reverse complement strand
TTTATGCAACAAAATTGGCTCGCCACGATATTAGTCGAAAATGTCAATAAAAATGAATCTTCATTTCTGATTCTATAGCATTGCAATGGCTATAGCATGCCAAAAGAATATTTCCTCCTTATTTGAGCAACGATATTACTTCACAAAGATATTAGTCGAAAATGTCAATAAAATTGTATTTTCCAGTCAGATTCTATAGCATTGCAAT
>NW_017019231.1:0-208 GCF_001483705.2 Eufriesea mexicana | reverse complement strand
GAACCTCTCCAAACCGAGCATTAGCTATCTAAACGTAACGAGCCGAGCCCACCGTTGCTAGGTTCTCCACAGCCAAGCAGAACATATTAGAGGACTGTAGAGCGCAGAAGTCCATGAAATGGCAATGAAAAGCAGAAATGTGAAGGATATGCTAACTTAACTCGCACCATCTTAACCTAACCAAACGTAACATATCTCGACCTAGCGC
>NW_017019230.1:0-208 GCF_001483705.2 Eufriesea mexicana | reverse complement strand
ATCTCGGAGTAATATCGTTGTGAGCAAGGTTCTCTGCATATACAAGCCGTATCAATACATTGGCTTGTTATAGCCATTGCAGTGCAATAGAGTCTGTCTGAAAACGTCAATTTCATTGTCTTTTTCGACTAATATCGTGGCGAGTAAGTTTCTCTGCATGAATACGGAGGAAAGATTCAATTGGTTTGCTGTAGCCATTGCATTGCAA
>NW_017019229.1:0-208 GCF_001483705.2 Eufriesea mexicana | reverse complement strand
GCTAGAGGTAGCCATTGGTACAAAAATGGCTTCTTTATTACAAGAATCGTCGTGGATAACAGTACTGGTATCATTTTGCAATTAGGAACTGCAGAATTAAAATTTGCTAAATTCCTATAATTATTATGCCTATTAAAACACGACTTGAACATTGATCATCGTTCATCTATCACTCTGTTAATAAAATATAAATTTCCTAAGTGCTAAA
>NW_017019228.1:0-208 GCF_001483705.2 Eufriesea mexicana | reverse complement strand
CCTTGCATAGGTAAGGAGGAAATATCCGTTCGTGGTGCTATAGCCATTGCAATGCTGCGGAATTTGTCTGGAAAATTCAATTTTATTGACATTTTCGATTAATATCGTAGTGAGCTAACTTTCTAGCATAAACAAGGGGGAAGTCTATATTGGCAAGATATAACCATTGCAATGCTATAGAATCTGGCTGGAAAGTTCAATTTTATTG
>NW_017019227.1:0-208 GCF_001483705.2 Eufriesea mexicana | reverse complement strand
AGCACAAAATTGGAAGCAACCCTAACTGAACCTACATAACCTAACCAACATAAACGCAACGAAGCTCAAGCTTACGTGCCGAGACCAAGAATGCTGGGCTTCACACGGCCAAGCAGGACATATTTGAGCACAGCATAGCGCAGAAGTCCGCCGAATAGCAGTATACAGCACGGAAGTCGAAGCTACCCAGTCCTAAGCTAACCGAACT
>NW_017019226.1:0-208 GCF_001483705.2 Eufriesea mexicana | reverse complement strand
TCGCGGCACGCCGGGTTGAGCTACGTTGCGTTTGGTTACGCTACGATTGGTTATGTTGGGATAGGGGAGCTTTGACTTTTGCGCTGTGCAGTGCTGTGCGTTGGATTTCTGCGATTTACATTGCTGTAGGATTCACTTCTTGGCTCTCTGGTCCGTACGGCAATAGTGGGCTAGGCGCGTTAGGTTGAGTTATGTTATGTTTGGTTAC
>NW_017019225.1:0-208 GCF_001483705.2 Eufriesea mexicana | reverse complement strand
TAACTTCCAATTTACCAGTTAGGACTAAAATTCGCATAATCGACGATCGATCGCACCTATATGACAAAAATATCTCGAAATCTATATCCCGAAAACGTGGAATATCATTTTTTGCGATTAAAATCGCTAGTACTTCCAAAAATAGACACACCATAACTTTCAATTTACTAGCAATTAACCCTAAAATTGGCATAATCGACGTTCCACC
>NW_017019224.1:0-208 GCF_001483705.2 Eufriesea mexicana | reverse complement strand
GATATTGGCCCCTTCGAGAACACTGTGCCACTTTCGACAGACAGACAGACAGAGAGAGAGAGAAAGAGAGAAGCACAGAGAGAGGAGTAGCGAGGGAGAAAGAGGGAGAAAGAAGAAGGTGTGGAAGTCGGCAGGAACGGGTCTTATTGTTCGACACACCGGGCAGAAATCTACCGGCAAAGGAGGAAGACGAAGAGAAAGATACGAA
>NW_017019223.1:0-208 GCF_001483705.2 Eufriesea mexicana | reverse complement strand
ACTGTCCTAACCAAACCTAGCCTAACCTAAAATAAGCAAGCGTAACCTAACTCAATCTATCGCCTCACGACCGCTATTGCTGGAATCGCGAGATTCGAGCAGAGTTTGGCAGAGCATTGAGGAGCGCAGAAATGCACCCAGTATCACTGTATGGCACAAAAGTCATAGCCGTCCTATCCCAACCTGACAAAGCGTAACGTAACCAAAC
>NW_017019222.1:0-208 GCF_001483705.2 Eufriesea mexicana | reverse complement strand
CACCCATCCATACGGCCATACATACATCAATACATATATTCATACGTACACAGGCACATTCTGACATACATACATCCATACACACATCCTTCCACACATCCATCCATACATCCACACATCCATCCATAAAAATATCTATACGCACTTCCATACAAGCACACATTCATGCATCCATACATCTGTACATCAATATATCCATCAATCCATA
>NW_017019221.1:0-208 GCF_001483705.2 Eufriesea mexicana | reverse complement strand
TCTCTACTACTCTCCAATATCTTCCGCTCGTCTCCGCGGAGGCCAGCAATAGTGTTCGAGGCACGTTGGTTTCGGTTAGGTTACATTCGCTTATGTTACGGTTTGTTATGTTAGAGTAGTGTATCTTTGACTTTATCGCTACACACCGCTTCTCGCTGCACTTCTGCTCCATACCGAGCTCCAGTATGTTCTGCTCTGCCCTGGGAAG
>NW_017019220.1:0-208 GCF_001483705.2 Eufriesea mexicana | reverse complement strand
TGCTCGTAGAATCGATTAAACGGACGAAAGCCGATCAAAAGAAATCTTGCCAGGGATATCGGTACTCGTCTCGATCCTCTTGTTTGGCAAGCCGCTGGCAGGCCGTGAAAGGGGAGGGTACAATTCCATTTCGTCTCGTTGGTCCCCCATAAAAGCGGACGAATGCGAACCTTTTAACGGACCGAGTGTAAACCTACACCCGTGCACC
>NW_017019219.1:0-208 GCF_001483705.2 Eufriesea mexicana | reverse complement strand
AAGCGGAATATACTGGAGCTCAGTACAGTGCAGAAATCCATCGGATAGCGGTACATTGCACAAATGGCAATGCCATCATAAGCAAGCTTATCCTAACCAAACCTAAGCAAACGTAACCAAATTCATACAAACGTGCCACGGCCTGAATGGCTGGTCTCCCCAGAGGAAAGAAGAGGCTAGTAGAGCAATGCAGCACGCAGATATCGAC
>NW_017019218.1:0-208 GCF_001483705.2 Eufriesea mexicana | reverse complement strand
CGTTTTAGTCGAAAATGTCAATAAAATTGAATTTTCCAGGACGATTCGATAGCATTGCAATGCATATAGCACGCCAATAGGGTCTTTCCTCCTTATTTATGCAAGAAAGTTAACTCAAAACGGTATTAGACGGAAATGTCAATAGAATTGAACCTTCCGGCCAGATTCTACAGCATTGCAATGGCTACAGCACGCCAAAAGTATCTTT
>NW_017019217.1:0-208 GCF_001483705.2 Eufriesea mexicana | reverse complement strand
TTTTTTTTTATATTTTATATTCTGAAAGTATATTCCTTTGATTTAAGCCATTAAAACATCAATATTCCTTTCGTTTACATTTTCTCAGAGTAAATGCTTTCAATTAATATACTTTTGATTTAGAAGTCCATTTAAGGCAAAGAAAAGAATTCAAAAATTATTTTGGGGGATTCAATTATACCCGCGTGTAAAATAATCCATCAAATTT
>NW_017019216.1:0-208 GCF_001483705.2 Eufriesea mexicana | reverse complement strand
ACAAAGTAGCCTATCATAACCTAGCCAAACGTATCAGAACCAAACGTAACATAACCCAAACTATCATGACGAAAGCACTACTGCTGGCTTTCATAAAGAAATGCAGGATGTGCTAGAGCACTGTAGTGCGCAAGAATCCACGACTATGCAGTGAATAGCACAAAAGCCGCAGGCATCCTAGCATAAGCTGGCATAACCTGACGTATGC
>NW_017019215.1:0-208 GCF_001483705.2 Eufriesea mexicana | reverse complement strand
TACTAGCCGAAAATGTCGATAACATCGAATTTTCCAGGCAGATTCTATGGAATTGCAGCGTCTATAGCGCGTCAATAGTATCATTCCACCTTGTTTATGCAAGAAAGATAGCTCACCACGACATTATTCGAAAATGTCAATAAAATTGATTTTTCCAGACAGATCCTATTGCATTGCAATGGCTACAGCACGCCACTAGTATCTTTCC
>NW_017019214.1:0-208 GCF_001483705.2 Eufriesea mexicana | reverse complement strand
GCACAGTAGACCGCAGAGGTGCACCGAATATCGGTGTATAGCACAAAAATCAAAGGCATCCGTTCCAAACCTAACCGAACCAACCTAACCAAGCGTAACCTAACACAACACAAAGTAACACGGCCGCCATTGCTGTCCTTCCCGTAGTCGAGTAGAGTCTAGTAGTGTAGCGCAGAGCACAGAAATCCTCCGAATAGCAACGTATAGC
>NW_017019213.1:0-208 GCF_001483705.2 Eufriesea mexicana | reverse complement strand
TTGACATTTTCGACTGACATCGTGGTTACCAAACTTTCTTAGACAAATAAGGAGGAAATATTCCATTGGCGTGAAATAGCCATTGCGATGCTATAGAATCTGCATGGAAAATGCAATTTTATTGACATTTTCGACAAATATCGTTGCGAACTAACCTTCTTGCATCAATAAGGATGAAATATTCTATTGGCGCGCTATACCCAATGTA
>NW_017019212.1:0-208 GCF_001483705.2 Eufriesea mexicana | reverse complement strand
ATTAGAATCTGGCTGCCAGAAGACCCTAACGGTCTTCTGGGTCTATTCAAAACAAAGGGCCGATCGAAATACCGGAACGACATTCCAAGGCTTAACAAGTATCAATTGTTAACACTTTGAAACATTGTCAAATTGCATTGTATATGTCCACGTGTGCCCACCAAATCTCGCAACTAATTCCACAATATTGAATATAAATATTAATAAA
>NW_017019211.1:0-208 GCF_001483705.2 Eufriesea mexicana | reverse complement strand
TACTGTTTTTTATTGTACGGGCCTAGCTCGTGATGTTTACGTTTGGGCCGGTTTTCTGTTCACGTGTCTGGCTCGTGATATTCATGCTTGGGCCGACTTTTCGTTCACGTGTCTGACTCGTGATATTCATGTTTGGTCCAAAATCTTCATCACGTGTCAGACTCGTTAAAGTCCGGAAAGGGGTTAAAATCGTGATTGAATTGCGATT
>NW_017019210.1:0-208 GCF_001483705.2 Eufriesea mexicana | reverse complement strand
CCTAACCAAACGGTGTCTATCTCAACCTATCGAGCCGCGGCCACTGTTGCTGGCTTGCCGATAGCACAGCAGGGTATAGTAGAACAATGTAGAGCTCAGAAATTGACCGAATATCCGTGTATAGCACAAAAGCCCAGGCTATCCTCTCGAAACATATCCATAACGTCATATAATCAAACGTATCCTAACTTAACTTAACGTGCCGAGA
>NW_017019209.1:0-208 GCF_001483705.2 Eufriesea mexicana | reverse complement strand
CGTCAATGGCTAGGTAGATGGGAGACGGGTTAAATTACGAGGATAAATTACGAAATAGGAACTAGATAAACGATGGAACATCATCTGCGTATGTATATGACAATGTATATTGGAAGGGTACCTCCGGGAGAAATAGACGAGAAGTTTTTCGAAGAAATTCTTGGGAAAATGAGGAGAGACAGGATTTTATAGGGGAGAACACCGAGGG
>NW_017019208.1:0-208 GCF_001483705.2 Eufriesea mexicana | reverse complement strand
TTCCTTGCGTATGTAAGAAGGAAAGATCCTCTTGGCGAGATATAGCCATTGCAATGCTGTAGATCCCGTCTAGAAAGTTCAATTTTATTGACATATTCGACTAATAACGTTGTGAGCCAGCTTTATTGTATAAATACGGAGGAAAGGTTCAATTGGCGTGCTATAAACGTCGCAATGCTATAGAATCTGGCTGGAAAGTTCAATTTTG
>NW_017019207.1:0-208 GCF_001483705.2 Eufriesea mexicana | reverse complement strand
GCGACACATAATAACTCGTAACATGGCTCAATCCAATGTGCCGGGACCACTGTTGCTGGCCTCTCCACGGCCAAACAGAACATGCTAGAGCACAGCATAATGCAGAAAAGCACCGAATAGTAGTGTATAGCACAAAAGTTTAAGTTGCCCTATCCTAACCTATCCAAACACAACGTAGCCAAACGTAACATAACTCAAACCAACGTGC
>NW_017019206.1:0-208 GCF_001483705.2 Eufriesea mexicana | reverse complement strand
GACAATTATTTGGAATTAGGTACACGTGTTAGGTATTCGAAATTTTCAAGTAATTATAAGGTGTAATATGTATAAATGTAGGCATAAAGTGCCAATTGAGAAATAATTAGATAAGAGCTCCCGGACTAAGTTGCTTCTGGACTGAATATGCAAATGAAAGTCGTTATAAAGAAATCGTTTTGTCGTAATGATGAAGAAAGCACGAGCG
>NW_017019205.1:0-208 GCF_001483705.2 Eufriesea mexicana | reverse complement strand
ATACATACATCCAAGCATACTAACGTCCATACATTAATACATCCATCCATCCATACATCCATATATCCAAACGTCCATCCATTCTTACATCCATACATCCACACAGCCATAAGTTCACAAATCCAGCCATCCATGCACTCATCCATCCATCCATAAATCCATACATCCCTACATCCGTACATTCGTACATCCATACGTCCATACATCC
>NW_017019204.1:0-208 GCF_001483705.2 Eufriesea mexicana | reverse complement strand
AAAGGCAAAGATATACGTACTTAACCAAAACTAACATAACCTAACCAAACGTTGCCTACCTCATCCTATCGTGCCAGGACCCCAATTGCTGCCCCACCTAGAGGAGAGCAGAGTAGAGTAGAGCAATGTAGGGCACAGAAATGCCACGAACAGCGGTGTATAGAACGAGTGTCAAAGCTAACCTATCCTAGCGTACCCAAACGTAACA
>NW_017019203.1:0-208 GCF_001483705.2 Eufriesea mexicana | reverse complement strand
CTGTAATATGCTCCGCTTTGCACTCGAGCGTCCAGGAATAGTAGTTTTGGCACGTTAGTTTGAAATAGATTACGTTGCGTTGGGTTAGGCTAGGAAGGTTTGTGCAGGATATCTTTGACTTTTGTGCTATACACTGCTATTCGTGGCATTTCCACGCTCTGCATTGCTCTACTATACTCCACTCGGCTCTGGGGACGCGAGCAGTGGT
>NW_017019202.1:0-208 GCF_001483705.2 Eufriesea mexicana | reverse complement strand
GGATGTATTTATGGATGGATGGCTGTATGGATGGATGGATGAATGCATGGATGGATGGATGTACGGTTGGATGGACCTAAGAATGCGTGGATGGATGGATTTATGGATGGTTGGATGGATGTATGTATGGATTTATGTTTAGATGTATGTATTGATGTATGCATGGATGTATGGATGGGTGGATGGATGGAATGTTTTATGGATATAT
>NW_017019201.1:0-208 GCF_001483705.2 Eufriesea mexicana | reverse complement strand
TCAACATGGTCCACTCTGGTCCTATAGTCCTGCGAACCTCTAGTCCGATGATAATTACAGATTCCCAGGAATTCTCAGCGCAATTTCGAGCAACGAACAAGATTCCACCACACACGGAATGAGAGACCAGCTCTTAACCTGACTACTAACCCAGAACTCGGAGGAACCAGCGCAAAGATCCACCTAAATCCATCGGAAGCAATCCCGC
>NW_017019200.1:0-208 GCF_001483705.2 Eufriesea mexicana | reverse complement strand
TCACCGAATAGCAGTGCATAGCACAAAAGGTAAAGCTGTCCAAAGCAAACTTAGCATAACCCAAACAAACAGGGCGCAACCTGACTCAACATAACACGCCAAGACCACCATTGCTGGTCATCCGAAGGCAAGGCTGAAAATATTGGAGAACTGTGGGGCGCCGAAACCGAACTTATAACAGATTATAGCACTAAAGCCAATGCTATTC
>NW_017019199.1:0-208 GCF_001483705.2 Eufriesea mexicana | reverse complement strand
GCCTATAGCACGCCAACAGAATCTTTTCTACTTACTTATGCAAGAAGGATAGCTCTCAACGATGTTAGTGGAAAATGACAATAAAATTGTATTTGCCATACAGATTCTATTGTGTTGCGATGGCTATAGCAGGCCAAAAACATCGTTCCTCGTTACCTATGAAAGGAAGTTAGCTCACAACGATATTAGTCGAAAATGTCAGTAAAAT
>NW_017019198.1:0-208 GCF_001483705.2 Eufriesea mexicana | reverse complement strand
ACCTAACCTAACCACAGCAGAACACAGTAAAGCGCAGAATATCACCGAATAGCAGCCAATAGCGCAGATTCCTAACCTAGCATAACCTAACTACAGCAGAGCACAGCAGAGCGCAGGAAAGCGCAGAATACCACCGAATAACAGCGAATAGCACAGATTTCTAACCTAACCTTACACAGCAGAGCAGAGTAAAGCGCAGAATACCACC
>NW_017019197.1:0-208 GCF_001483705.2 Eufriesea mexicana | reverse complement strand
AGGCGTTAGGCGATCTACACACCAATCTATAACAATTTCTAGATTATGAATAGACCTATTCTCGGGCAAGTAGATGGCTGTACTTGCCATGGGATTGAGGGCGTTAAGCGATCCATTCACCATGCTATAACAGGTTATAGATTTTGAATGGACCTAATCTCCGGCAACTAGATGGCTGTACTTGCCATTAGATTGATTGCGTTAGGCG
>NW_017019196.1:0-208 GCF_001483705.2 Eufriesea mexicana | reverse complement strand
AGATTCTGCAGCATTGCAATGGCTATAGCACTCCGAACGGATCTTTCCTCCTTACCTATGCAATGAAGCTAGCTCACCACGAAGTTACTAGAAAATATCAATGAAATTGAAATTTCCAGACAGATTCCACTGCATTGCAATGTCTATAGCACGCCAATAGAATCCTTCCTCCTTACGTATGCAAGGAAGTTAGCTCACCACGGTATTT
>NW_017019195.1:0-208 GCF_001483705.2 Eufriesea mexicana | reverse complement strand
TTTTCGACAAATATCGTCGTGAGTTAACTTTCTTGTATAAATAAGGAGGAAAGGTACCATTTCAGCGAAATAGCAATTACAGTTCTGTAGAATCTGCCTCGAAAATACAACTTTTTTGACATCTTCTACTAATATCGTGGTGAGATCACATCCTTGCATAAATAAGGAGGAAAGATACTCCTGGCGAGCTACAGCCATTGCAATGCTA
>NW_017019194.1:0-208 GCF_001483705.2 Eufriesea mexicana | reverse complement strand
TAACCTAACCTATCCAAACGTTGTGTAACTCGACATAGCGTGACGAGACCAATATTGCAGGCCACCTCAGACCGAAGCAGAGCACACTATAGCTCGTTAGAGCGAAGAAAACCACTGAATAGAAGTGAATAGCACCAAATTCGACGTAGGCTATACTAACCTAGCCAAACGTAACATATCCGAACGTGGCCGAACACAGCCCAATATG
>NW_017019193.1:0-208 GCF_001483705.2 Eufriesea mexicana | reverse complement strand
TCCTCCCAACCATACAACCAACCATCCATACATACATCCATACGCACATCCATCCACCCATGCCTACACCCATACACACATACATACATACACCCATCCATACATCCATCCATACATACATGCACACATCCATACATCCATCCTACCACACATCATCCCATCCATACATGCATCGATCCATAATCCATCCATCCATACATCCATCATC
>NW_017019192.1:0-208 GCF_001483705.2 Eufriesea mexicana | reverse complement strand
TGTCAATAAAATTGAATTTTGCAGCCAGAATCTATAGCATCGCAATGACTATAGCACGCCTGTTGAATCTTTCCTCCTCATATATGCAAGAAAGTACGTTCGCCACGATATTAGCCAAGAATGTCTATAAAATTGTATTTCCCCACCAGATTCTACAGCATTGCAATTGCTATAGCACGCCAATAGGATATTTCTTCCTTGCATATGC
>NW_017019191.1:0-208 GCF_001483705.2 Eufriesea mexicana | reverse complement strand
TTATCGAAGAAAGTTAGCTCATCAAGATATTATTCGAAAATGTCAATAAAATTGAATGTTCCACACAGATTCTAAAGCATTGCAATGGCTAAAGCTCGCCAGGACAGACTTTCATCCTTACATATGCAAGAAAGTCAGGTCACCTCGATATTAGTCGAAAATGTCAGTAAGATTGAATGTTCAAGACATATTCTACAGCATTGCAAAT
>NW_017019190.1:0-208 GCF_001483705.2 Eufriesea mexicana | reverse complement strand
TACATTGAATGCAGAATTTTTAATTAAATATATAAAGCCAGTTATGTAAATAATTAAAATATTAAAATTAAAATAATATAGCAATAATGGAATAATTTATATATAATTTCCTTTTCACTGTTTCAAAAAATAATTCTTTCCACTTTGTAATAGAAATTTCTCTGAGTTGCTATTTTTCTGTAATTAAAAAAGGGTTGGTCATTTTTTA
>NW_017019189.1:0-208 GCF_001483705.2 Eufriesea mexicana | reverse complement strand
ACCAAGATATTTGTCAAAAATGTCAGTAAAATTGAATTATCCAGCGAGATTCCAGAGCATTGCTATGGCTATAGCACGCCAGTAGAATCTTCCCCCTTATTTATGCAAGAAAGGCAACTCACCACATTATTAGTCGAAAATGTCGATAAAATTGAATTTTCCAGGAAGATTTTATAGCATTGTATGCCTATAGCACGCCAACAGAGTC
>NW_017019188.1:0-208 GCF_001483705.2 Eufriesea mexicana | reverse complement strand
TACTGCTCTCCTCCCATGAGTCGAGCAGAGCATAGATGTGCAATGTAGAGTGCAGAAATCCACAGAATGTCGGAGTATAGCACAAAAGTGGGCGACATTGCATAGCCAGATCCAACCTAACGGAGCGTAACATAACTCAACCTATGGTGCCGCCACCACAATTCCCGGTGTCACCGGAGAACAGCACAGTAAGATAGAGCACTTTAGA
>NW_017019187.1:0-208 GCF_001483705.2 Eufriesea mexicana | reverse complement strand
GTAAATATTGCATTTTTTAAAGAATAAATTTATTCCTAATGTTAAATAATTTTGGGAAAAGTAAAATTGCATTGTCCTCGAGAATTTCCTATCGTCAAAAATTTTGTTTTTTTTATTTCATTTCAATCAAATTTTACTGTCATTATTATATTTATCATTATTCCCATAATTAATATATTAGGTTAGAAAATTCAACGTCATTTCTATC
>NW_017019186.1:0-208 GCF_001483705.2 Eufriesea mexicana | reverse complement strand
TTCGATTTTATTATGTTTTACTAATCTTTTACTAATCTGTTCCTTTTCAGCTTTTCAGATCCTTCAAGACATCGTTGGACAACATTTGACGATTTTTGCGACTGCGAGAGGTAAGTGGATAGAATTCTTGGCAATGACGTCATTTAAATACAGTTATAGTTCATAAAAATGTATAAATAATCCTATTTGTTATCAATAATAAATTATT
>NW_017019185.1:0-208 GCF_001483705.2 Eufriesea mexicana | reverse complement strand
AAGAAGAGTGTTCAGACTTATAATAGTGATAAGAGCGATCGTGTAAGGATGGCAGTAACCATGAATATGGCTAACCATGGCTACCCATGGTTTAAAGTGGACATAAATGATTGCATAGACTGATAGAAATAGAGAAAAAGAGGGGACATGTGCGTGTGCGATTCACTTGAGAGTTGAGTCATAACAGTTGTCAAAGAGCAGTTGTATT
>NW_017019184.1:0-208 GCF_001483705.2 Eufriesea mexicana | reverse complement strand
TATCGTGCCGAGAAAAATATTGATGGCGTCCGCAGAGCCAAACGGAATATACCAGGGCTCACTGGGGCGCAGAAATCCACCGCACTGTTGTGTATAGCGGAAAAGGCAGACATGCCCTGACAAAACCTGACCAAAACTAACTTAACCAAACGTAGTGTACCTCAACATAACGTGCCGCGACCACTGCTCCTGGCATCCCCATAGTCAA
>NW_017019183.1:0-208 GCF_001483705.2 Eufriesea mexicana | reverse complement strand
GCCATTGGTTGAATGCGTTAGGTGACCTATTCACCAAGCTACATGAGATTATATATTTTGAATTGACCTATTCTCTGGCAAGTAGATGGCTGTAATTGCCATTCGATTGAAGGCCTTAGGCTATCTATTCACCAAGCTATAACAAGTTTTAGATTTTGAATAGACCTATTCTCTGGCAACTAGATGGCTGTACCTGCCATTGGATTGA
>NW_017019182.1:0-208 GCF_001483705.2 Eufriesea mexicana | reverse complement strand
ATACCATAACCAAACGTATCCTGTCTCAAAGTAATGTGCCGATACCACTATTTCTTGCTACCCTGGGCCAAGCAGAAAACATTAGAGCACAGCAGAGCGCCGTAATTCACTGGTTTGTGGTGTACAGCACTGCAGTTAGCGCTACCCTGCCTTAACCTAGCCAAACGAAACGTGACCGCACGTAACGTAAACCAAGCAGACGAAACCT
>NW_017019181.1:0-208 GCF_001483705.2 Eufriesea mexicana | reverse complement strand
ATTAGACGAAAATGTTAATAGAATTGGACTTTCCAGCCCGATTCTGCAGCATTGCTTTGGCTATAGCAGGCCATAAGTATCTTTCCGTCTTACTTATGCAAGGAATTTGGCTCACCACGATATTAGTCGAAAATATCAATAAAACTGAATTTTCCAACCAGATTCTATAGCACTGCAATGGCAATAGCACGACAATAGAATCTTTCCT
>NW_017019180.1:0-208 GCF_001483705.2 Eufriesea mexicana | reverse complement strand
ACTCTGCACGGCTCTGGGGATGCCAGGAATTGTGCTCGCTGCACGTTAGGTTGAGTTAGGTTATGCTGGGTTATGCAACGATTGGTTAGGTCAGGAGGGTATAGCTTTGGATATTACGTTGTACACTGCGATTCGGCGGGCGCCAGCACTCTACAGTGCTCTAGCGAGTTCAGCTTGGCTCTGGAGAGGACAGCAATGGTGGAGTTGG
>NW_017019179.1:0-208 GCF_001483705.2 Eufriesea mexicana | reverse complement strand
ATCTTACAACCATACATTCATTCATACATACATCCATCCATCCATAAATCCTTCCATTCGTACGTCTATCATTCGATACATCAATTCATCCATACAACCACACATACATCCATACATTCATCCATACATACATCCACTCTTCCGGCCATTCACCCATCCATTCGTCCACCCACACATCCATACATCCATGCAACCGTACAACCATATA
>NW_017019178.1:0-208 GCF_001483705.2 Eufriesea mexicana | reverse complement strand
ATGTCAACAAAATTGAATTTTCCATCCAGATTCTGTAGCATTGCGAAGGCTATAGCAAGCCAAAAGAATCATTCATCGTTATTTATGGAAGAAAGTTAGATCTCCACGGTATTAGTCAAAAATGGTAATAAAATTGAGATTTCCTGCCAGATTCTACTGCATTGCAAAGGCCATAGCACTCCGAACGGATCTTTCCTTCTTACTAATG
>NW_017019177.1:0-208 GCF_001483705.2 Eufriesea mexicana | reverse complement strand
ATCTTAAAAGTTATAGGAGTTTATTTTTCAACAACTTTATATTAAAAAATTATTGATCGTTTTGTATCGAATAACGAAATTGTTCCAAATTACAAGTGATTATAGAGAAATTTCTTATAATTTTGGATTAGTGTAAAGAAGTACATATTATAAACATATAAAATATACATATAAAGCATATAAAACATACATATTATAAAAAATGAGA
>NW_017019176.1:0-208 GCF_001483705.2 Eufriesea mexicana | reverse complement strand
CTCGGCACGTTACGTTGGGTTGTGCTAGGTTTGGCTGGGTTACGTTATGTCTGGTCAGGTTAGAATATCTTTGACCTTTGTGCTATACACTGCGGCTTGGTGGTTAGATTAGGTTATGATAGGTTAGGTTAGGTTAGGTTAGTGCATCTATGACTTCTGTGCTTTGCGCGGCAGTGCGGCGATTTGCTGCGCTTTACTGTGCTCTAGT
>NW_017019175.1:0-208 GCF_001483705.2 Eufriesea mexicana | reverse complement strand
GATTGAAGACGTTAGGCGATCTATTCACCAAGCTATAACAGGATATAGATTTTGAATAGACCTGTTTTCTCGCAAGCAAGTGTCTGCTCTTGCCATTGAATTGAAGGCGTTAGGCGATCTATTCACAAAGCTATGACGGATTATGCATTTTGAATAGATCTATTCTCTGGCAAGTAGATGGCTGTACTTGCCATTGGATTGAAGGCGT
>NW_017019174.1:0-208 GCF_001483705.2 Eufriesea mexicana | reverse complement strand
TTGGTGGATAGATCGCCTGACGCCTTCAATTCCATGGCAAGTACAGACATCTACTTGCCAAAACATAGGTCTATCCAAAATCTACAACCTGTTATAGCTTGGTGAATAGATCGCCTTGCGCCTTCGATCCAATGGCAGGTACAGCCGTCTACTTGCCAGAGAATAGGCCTATTCAAAATCAATAACCTGTTATAGCTTGGTGAATAGA
>NW_017019173.1:0-208 GCF_001483705.2 Eufriesea mexicana | reverse complement strand
TGCAGCATTGGTATAGCTATAGCACGCCAAAACGATCTTTCCTCCATACTAATACAAGGAAGCTTGCTCACCACGGTATTAGTCGAAAATACAATAAAATTGATCTTTCCAGCCATATTCTACAGCATTGCAATGGCTATAGCACGCCAAAAGTCTCTTCCCTCCATACTCATGCAAGGAAGATGGCTCACCATGATATTAGTCGAAA
>NW_017019172.1:0-208 GCF_001483705.2 Eufriesea mexicana | reverse complement strand
TTAGGCTTATTATATTTGCAATGTCCTATCTGGTATGTTTTACGTTGAACCTGTCAAGTTTTCCGTGAACCTGTCAAGTTTTCTGTTGAACCTGCCAAGTTTTTCGTGAACCTGTTAAGTTTTCTATTGAACCTGTCAAGTTTTTCGTGAACCTGTTAAGTTTTCTGTTGAAGCTACCAAGTTTTCTGTTGAACCTGCCAAGTTTTCT
>NW_017019171.1:0-208 GCF_001483705.2 Eufriesea mexicana | reverse complement strand
CCAGCAATAGTGGTCTCGGCAGGATAGGATTATTTATGTTTCGTTCGGCTAAGTTAGACTATGTCAAGCACGCTCAGGTTATCATTCACTTTCGTGCTATACACTGTTATTCGGACGATTTCTGCGTTCGACTGTGCTGTACCACATTCTGCTTCGCCCTGGGCGGGCCAGAAATAGTGGTCGCGGCTCGTTATTTTGAGTTAGGCTA
>NW_017019170.1:0-208 GCF_001483705.2 Eufriesea mexicana | reverse complement strand
ATCTTTCCTGCTTACTTACGCAAGGAAGTTAACTCACCACGATATTAGTCGAAAATGTCAACAGAATTGAACTTTCCTTCCAGATTTTACAGCATTGCAACACCTATAGCACGCCAACAGAATTTTTCCTCCTTATTTATGCAAACAAGTTAATTCACCACGATATTAGTCGAAAATGTCAACAAAATTGAACTTTCCAGCCAGATTC
>NW_017019169.1:0-208 GCF_001483705.2 Eufriesea mexicana | reverse complement strand
GGATGCCAGCAATTGTGGTCTCAGCGCGTAAAGTTATATAAGGTAGCGTTTGGTTATATTGGGATTGGATAGGTAAGGATATGACAGCTTTGACTTTTGCGCCATACACTGCTGTTCCCTGTGTTTCTACGGACTTCGTTGCTGAACAGTACGCGGCTCGAGCCTGCGGAGGCCACAAATAGTGGTCTCGGCCAGTTAGTTTTAGTTA
>NW_017019168.1:0-208 GCF_001483705.2 Eufriesea mexicana | reverse complement strand
TGCAATGGCTACCACGCGCCAAAAGCATCCTTCCTCCTGATCTAAGCAAGAAAGTTAGCTCACAAATATACAAGTCGAAAATGTCAATAAAATTGAATTTTCCAGCCATATCCTGTAACAATGCAATGGCTACAGCACGTCAGTTGAATCTTTCATCCTTATTTATGCACGAAAGTTAGCTCACCAGGATATTAGTAGAAAATGTCAA
>NW_017019167.1:0-208 GCF_001483705.2 Eufriesea mexicana | reverse complement strand
GGATTTCTTCGATCTGCTCTCCTCTGATATGTTCTGCTTGGCTCTGGAGAGACCAGCAATAGCAGCGCCGGCACGTTATGTTGAGCTTTGTTACGTTTGGTTGTGTTACGTTTGGTTACGTTAGGATGGGGTACCATTGACTATCGTGCTACAGACCGCAATTGGGTGCGTTTCTGCGCTCTGTTCTGCTCTAGTATGTTTTGCTTAG
>NW_017019166.1:0-208 GCF_001483705.2 Eufriesea mexicana | reverse complement strand
CACCTAAAAGCAGACTATAGCACTAAAGTTAAAGCTATCCTCCCCAATCCTAACCAACCGTAAAATAACCAAACGCATCATAGCGCAACCTGAGCCGAGACCGCTATTGTCACCCTCCCCAGAGCCAAGCAGGGCATACTAAAGATCAGTAAAGAGCAGAAATCCACCGAATAGCAGTGCACATCACAATAGTTATAGCTAGCCTGAA
>NW_017019165.1:0-208 GCF_001483705.2 Eufriesea mexicana | reverse complement strand
AAAATCGGGAAGTTATATATAAAGAAATTGAAAGTTTTCCGAGGACTTAAAGTCGGACTGCTTCTAGTGGCGAGGGTGAGAATGATGGTCGCTACATGTGTAATTTCTCATTAAGTCTTTCTTCTTTATCCGAGGACAATGGTCTTCGTGATTTTGAAGATGCTCCATCACGAAAATCATCTACAAGTTGTTCCAGCAAATTCCGGAG
>NW_017019164.1:0-208 GCF_001483705.2 Eufriesea mexicana | reverse complement strand
GACGAAACGCATCTTTCCCGTCATCCTTCTACCTGCTACCCTATCAATGGCAACGATGACCACGGGACTGCCAACCGGCAGCAACATAGGACACCAGCTCATCAGTAAGGAACCACATAAGACATTCAACCATTAACCTTTTAGGCAGTGAGCACCACTATAGTGGCTTTCGCGGATATCATCTTTCTGTACGGCGCATCACTATAGT
>NW_017019163.1:0-208 GCF_001483705.2 Eufriesea mexicana | reverse complement strand
GCCCCCCCCCCCCCAGAGTCAGGCAGAAGATACTAGATCACATTGGAGAGCAGTAATCCTCCGCAATGCACTTTGCGGCACAGAAGTCAAAGGTGTCCTGACATAACATGTCCTAACCTGGCGAAGACAAGCGTAACATGGCTAAACAAAACGTGCCGAAAATAATCCTGCCCGCCCCCCTGAGACAAGCAGGACGTATTAGAGCAAT
>NW_017019162.1:0-208 GCF_001483705.2 Eufriesea mexicana | reverse complement strand
ACATAAAACAAAATTTATTCTTCCAATAAGAACTTTTTCGCCATATTGGAATATTTACAGCCCTCATTAGTCGAACAAATGCATCGATGTCACTACCAAACTTCAGTTGCACTACTTTCCGTGCTACGTTGAAATCAGCTCGATGAAATACCGCGAATTTTAGGATAATTGCGAGCTGTATAAAGCTGGCATTTTTCGGTAATTCCCC
>NW_017019161.1:0-208 GCF_001483705.2 Eufriesea mexicana | reverse complement strand
TGAATTTTCCAGACAGATTCTGCAGCATTGCAACGGCTATAGCATGCCAATAGAATCTTTCCTGGTTATTTATGCAACTAAGTAATCTCACCACGCTGTTATACCAAAATGTAAATAAAATTGAATTTTCCGGATAGATTCTATTGCATTGCCATGGCTATAGCGTGCCAATAGATTCTTTCCTACTTATTTATGCAACAAAATTTGC
>NW_017019160.1:0-208 GCF_001483705.2 Eufriesea mexicana | reverse complement strand
ATTGAAGGCGTTAGGCGATGTATTCACCAAGCTATAACAGATTATAGATCTTGAATGGGCCTACCCTCTTGCAAGTAGACGGCTGTACTTGTCACTGGATTGAAGGCGTTAGGTGGTCTATTCACCATGATATGACAGGTTATAAATATTGAATAGACCTATTCTCTGGCAAGTAGATGGCTGTACTTACCACTGGATTGAAGGCGTT
>NW_017019159.1:0-208 GCF_001483705.2 Eufriesea mexicana | reverse complement strand
TTAAATTTTTGTCAATTTCGTCACGTATAGGCACGAATATCGTACTCTTAACCCTCTGCACTCATCGATTTTTTCGTTACAGTAACGAAGTAGAAATAGTAATTCGTAGACTTTCTGCCATAAAGTCGACGATATTTTTAAAATTATAAATAAGAAATCGTATGCAAATTAATACGTAAAATTATTTTATTTCTACATTCGACGCATC
>NW_017019158.1:0-208 GCF_001483705.2 Eufriesea mexicana | reverse complement strand
CCGGACTACACAGGACCAAGCAGAATATAGTAGAGCAGAGTCGAGCGCCGAAATCATCCGAACCGCCTTATATAGCACGAAAGTCAGAGATAACCTGGCGGAGCTTAACCAAATCTAACCCAACCATACGTGACATACCCCAGCCTAATGTGCCGGGCACACTAATGCTTCCGCGCCCAGAGATAAGCAGGAAATACAAGAACACAGA
>NW_017019157.1:0-208 GCF_001483705.2 Eufriesea mexicana | reverse complement strand
GTATGTATGTATGGCAGTATGTATCGATGGATGTATGGATGGGTGGACGAATGGATGGATGGGCGTACGCAGGGATGGAAGTTCGGTGGGACGTATGTATGGAACGATGGCTGTATGGATGGATGGATGTATGCATGGATGTATATATGGATGTTTGTGTGGATGTAAGTATGTATGTATGCATGGATGTATGTATGGGTGTATGTAC
>NW_017019156.1:0-208 GCF_001483705.2 Eufriesea mexicana | reverse complement strand
TGAAAGAAATCTTTTTTATTTTCTTTAATTTTTATAGTAGATATAAAACATGAGTATGATTTCAAGTTTCAGAGGCAAAATATGATCCAAAGATAATCGTTTCGTAATTATATCCTCGAAATTAAAAATAATTCCGAAAGATAGGGAAGAAAAAGTTTTGTAAAGACAAAAATGTGAATATTCAAGAATTATTATGCGAATCTCTGAA
>NW_017019155.1:0-208 GCF_001483705.2 Eufriesea mexicana | reverse complement strand
GTGACACCGGCACGTTACGTTGAGTTAGGCTACGTCTGATTAGGTTGGGTTTGGTCACGTTAGCTCAGGATATCTTTGGCTGTTGTGCTTTATACCGGAATGCGTCGGATCTCTGCTATCTACTGCTCTCTAGTATTATCGTCTGTACTCTGGGAGGTCAGCAATAGCGTTCTATGCACGTTAGGTGGAGATAGGTTGAGTTCGGATG
>NW_017019154.1:0-208 GCF_001483705.2 Eufriesea mexicana | reverse complement strand
GACTGTTGTACGCCGGATATCTGCGCTCTACTCTGATCTACTATAGGCACCTCGTCTCTGGTTGGGCCAGCAGTAGAGGCCGCTGCACGTAAGGTCGAGTTAGTTTAAGTTTGTGCATGTTAAAATTGGTTGGGTTAGAAGAAAGTAGCATTGACTTTTGTGCTCTACGCTGCCATTCGGCGGATTTCTGTACTCTACGTTGCTGCAA
>NW_017019153.1:0-208 GCF_001483705.2 Eufriesea mexicana | reverse complement strand
CTGAGTTCCGAGGAGTTTAATTTAGAATTTTTCTTCACTTCGTTTACAATTTTACGTTTTTCTTTAACAGATAACTTGGGAGGACGACCACATCAATTAGCACTATCAAAATCTGATTGATTTATAAATCGTTTTACAATGCTTGTAATAGTGAAACGACTTTTGTTAACAATTTGTGATATTTCGCTATAAGATTTTTGCATTTTAT
>NW_017019152.1:0-208 GCF_001483705.2 Eufriesea mexicana | reverse complement strand
TATAACAGGTCATTGATCTTGAATACACCAATTCTCTGGCAAGTAGATTGGTGTAATTGCCTTGGAATTGAAGGCGTTACGCGATCTATTCTCCAAGCTATAACAGATTATAGATATTGAATTGACCCATTCTCCGGCAAGTAGTTAGCTGTACTTGCCATTGGATTGAAGGCGTTATGCGATCTAATCACCAAGCTATAACAGGTTA
>NW_017019151.1:0-208 GCF_001483705.2 Eufriesea mexicana | reverse complement strand
TTAAATTTGGATAAGTTACGATACGATAGCCTCGACTTTCGTGAAGTACAATGCTGTACGGCGGATCCCTGAGATCCACTGTGCCTTACTGTTATCTGCTTGTCTCAGTGGAGGCCAGCAATCGTGGTCTCAGCACATTAGGATGAGCTATGGTACGTTCGATTGTGTTACGTTTGGCGAGGTTAGGATAAGATAGTCCGGACATTTG
>NW_017019150.1:0-208 GCF_001483705.2 Eufriesea mexicana | reverse complement strand
CCAACCATACGTCCATCCACTGTTACATCCATCCATCCATACATCCACGCAGTTATACATCCACCCATCCGTACATCCACCCATCCATACATACATCCAACCATACATCCATCCGCTGATACATCCAGCCATCCATACGTCCATGCAGATATACATCCATACATCCATACATCCGTACATCCATACATTAGTACATCCATACATTCGT
>NW_017019149.1:0-208 GCF_001483705.2 Eufriesea mexicana | reverse complement strand
ATATCACGCCAATAGAATCTTTCCTCATTATTTATGCAAGAAAGCAAGCTCATCACGATATTATTCGAAAATGTCAATAAAGTTCAATTGTCCAAACACATTCTATAGCGGTGCAATGGCTATAGCACGCCAATAGTATCCTTTTTCATTATTTGTGCGGGAAAGTTAACTCACCACGATATGAGTCGAAAATGTCGATAAAATCGAG
>NW_017019148.1:0-208 GCF_001483705.2 Eufriesea mexicana | reverse complement strand
CACCTTTGCCACTAGATGGATTCCTACTTGAAGAAGGTTCGAGGACTTTCTCGCAAGTCCTCGGTGAAGCCTCGGTTGAGGTTTCTGGGGATTCTTTGACAGAATTATAGGGGTTTGTTGGTGATGGTAGATGTTTTTATGGAGGGTGGAAGAGAGACAGATTGGGGATGAAGGTTGTTATTCCATGTGAAACAAATTCAAATGGGGT
>NW_017019147.1:0-208 GCF_001483705.2 Eufriesea mexicana | reverse complement strand
TAAGCGGAGCATGGCAGAACAACGTAGAACACTCAAATCGCCCGAATAGCAGGGTATAGCATATAAATCAATGCTATTCTATCCGAACCTAACCAAACCTAACGTAACCAAACGTAACAGAAAATTACCTAACGGGCCGAGAGCTCTATTCCTGGCGTCCACAGGAACCAGCAGACTGTTTAAGTGCACAGGAGAGCGCGGATATCCA
>NW_017019146.1:0-208 GCF_001483705.2 Eufriesea mexicana | reverse complement strand
AGCCAATGGATTAATCTGATCGGCGGTGATCTATATTCTATTGCAGTTCCAAAATGACAAGGGGCTGGCTCATTATCGCTTTAGTTACTAACAGGTAACGTAACTGTACTGAGTACAGCCATCATCACAGTACTGTAGCCGTTGTATTAATTTGTTCACTGGCGATTCATATTCCACAGTAGTTCTCGAATGAACAATGCATACATGA
>NW_017019145.1:0-208 GCF_001483705.2 Eufriesea mexicana | reverse complement strand
AAACAGTTTATGCCACGAAAGTCAAAGCAATCCATACCTAACACATACTAACAAAACCAAACCGAACGTAGACTCACATAGCCTGTCGTGGGAAGACCACTATTGCTGGCCTCACCAGATCCGAGCAGTGTAGATTAGAGCACAATAGAGCGCAGAGATCCGCCAAATAGCATTTTATATCACAAAGGTCAAAGGTATCCTAACCTAA
>NW_017019144.1:0-208 GCF_001483705.2 Eufriesea mexicana | reverse complement strand
AAAGACATGGAATTGGTTAAAGAAATTAACATCCTCGATTAAGTGGTCGAGAATTGCGTGTTTTGAAAATTCTCACGACACGTGTATACTAATTAAAATTATCAATACTAATACTAATACTAATTAGTATTAAGTTAGTTTATTATTAATACCAAAATTAATACTAATACTAATACTAAATATTATTAATACTAATACTAACGAAAAT
>NW_017019143.1:0-208 GCF_001483705.2 Eufriesea mexicana | reverse complement strand
TTTCTAATGCGCTCTAGCATCTTCTGCTTGCCTATGGGTATGCCAGCATTATTGGTCTCGTCGAGCTTTGTTGAGTTGCACTACGTTTGGGTATGTTGCGTTTGGCTATGTTAGGATAGGCTACGTCGTCTGTTGTGCTACACAGTGCTATTCGGTGAATTCCTGCACTCTGCTTTGCTCTAATGAGCTCTGCTTAGCTCTACGAAGT
>NW_017019142.1:0-208 GCF_001483705.2 Eufriesea mexicana | reverse complement strand
CTAACGCCTTCAATCCAATGGCAAGTACAGCCATCTACTTGCCAGAGAATAGATCCATTCAAAGTGTGTAATCCGTCATAGCTTCGCGAATAGATCGCCTAACGCATTCAATTCAATGGCAAGAGCAAACATTTGCTTGCCAGAAAATAGGACTATTCAAAATCTATAACCTGTTATAGCTTGGTGAGTAGATCGCTTAACGCCTTCA
>NW_017019141.1:0-208 GCF_001483705.2 Eufriesea mexicana | reverse complement strand
GAGTTAGGTTGCGTTAGGTTATGTGACGTTTGATTAGGTTATGAAAGATTAGCTGTCTTTTGTTCTATACACGGCTATTCGGTGGATTTCTGCGCTCTACTGTGATCTAATATTCCCTGCTCTGCTCTCGGAATACCAGAAATGTTGGCCGCGGCGCGTTATGTTCAGATAGGCTACGTTTTGTTAGTTTAGGTACGTTTATGTTAGG
>NW_017019140.1:0-208 GCF_001483705.2 Eufriesea mexicana | reverse complement strand
GCATTGCGATGGCTATTGCACGCAATTCGAACCTTTCCTTCTCATCTATGCAACCAAGTTTGCACACCACGGTATTAGCCGAAAATGTCAATGAAATTAAATTTTCCAGCCAGATTCTGTGGCATTGCAATGGCTATAGCACGCGAATAGAATCTGTCCTCCTTATTTATGCAAGAAAGTTAGCTCACCACGATATTAGCCGAAAATG
>NW_017019139.1:0-208 GCF_001483705.2 Eufriesea mexicana | reverse complement strand
TGCTAAAGCCGTCGCAATGCAATTGAATCTGTCTGGAAAGTTCAATTTTATTGACTCTTTTGATTAATATTGCTGTGAGCTGACTTTCTTGCATAAATAAGGAGGAAATAATCTGTTGGCGTGCTATAGGCATTGCAAAGCTGTTGAACCTAGAAAGATAGTACAATTTTATTGACATTTTCGACTAGAATCGTGGTGAGCCACCTTT
>NW_017019138.1:0-208 GCF_001483705.2 Eufriesea mexicana | reverse complement strand
GTTAAGTTTGGTTAGGGTAGATTTGACTTTTGTGCTATACATTGCTATTTGTACGATATCTGCTCTCAGCGTTGCTTTGCTAGCTCCGCTTGTCACTGGGTAGTCCAGCAATATGTGCCGTGGCACGTTTGTTTGGGTTATGTTGTTCAAGGTTCGGTTAGGTTAGGGTATTTTTGTTATGCATGCCTCTCCCTTTTGGGCTACGCAC
>NW_017019137.1:0-208 GCF_001483705.2 Eufriesea mexicana | reverse complement strand
TACTGGCGTGCTGTAGCTATTGCAATGCTATAGAATCTGGCTGCAAAATTCAATCTTAATGACATTTTCTTCTAACATCGTGGTCAGCTATCCTTCTTGTATAAATATGGATGAAATATTCTATTGGCGTGTTACAGCCATAGGTAATGTATAGAATCTGGCTGGAAAACACGATTTTATGGATATTTTGGACTAATATCGTGCTGAG
>NW_017019136.1:0-208 GCF_001483705.2 Eufriesea mexicana | reverse complement strand
CGAGGTGGGTCCAGGATCGATTCGGTGGAAGAAGAGGATCGGTGAACGATTGATCTATTGTATTTTGGGTCAGGTACGAGGAATTGTGGATTAATCGTTTGAGTCCCAAGCAGCGCGATCGCGCTCTTCAGTCGAAGTGGAACGCTCAACTTTGCTGATACACGTACGTCACATAGCACCAACAAGCGCTATTGCGACGATTGGGTCT
>NW_017019135.1:0-208 GCF_001483705.2 Eufriesea mexicana | reverse complement strand
GATGGATCTACGGATGAATGGATATATGGACGGATTATGTTTGGGTGGATGCATTTATGGATGCGTGGATATGCGGATGGATGTATGTATGGATGGATTGATGTATGGATGGTTTGTGGTATGAATGGGTCATTGGATGTACGCGTGGATGGATGTATGGATGCAGGGATGTATGGATGGATGTATGGTTGGATGGATATGTGTATGG
>NW_017019134.1:0-208 GCF_001483705.2 Eufriesea mexicana | reverse complement strand
TGTGGCCATCAATAGTCGTTGCGGCAAGATAGGTTGAGTTATGTAACGTTTGGTCATGTTACGTTTGGTCAGGTTAGAAGTGGATGGCTTTGTCATTAGTGCTGTGTTTTGATATTAAGTGGATTCCTGCGCCCAACAGAGCTCAAATATTTTCAGCTTGTCTCTGGCAAGGCCAGCAATGGTGGTCTCGGCACGTTATGACGAATCA
>NW_017019133.1:0-208 GCF_001483705.2 Eufriesea mexicana | reverse complement strand
TATGGAGGAAAGATCATTTTGGCGTGCTATAGCCATAGCAATGCTGTAGAATCTGGCCGGAAATTGCAATTTTATTGACATTTTCGTCTAATATCGTGGATAGCTAACTTTCTTGCATAAACAAGAAGGAAAGATTATATTGGCGAGCTATAACCATTGCAATGCTATAGAATCTGGTGGGAAAAATCAATTTTATTGACATTTTCGA
>NW_017019132.1:0-208 GCF_001483705.2 Eufriesea mexicana | reverse complement strand
CTTAACCTAACCTTACCTATTGAAGCGTAACATAACCAAACGTGCCACGCCCACTGTTGCCGGTCTACCCAGAAACATGCAGAGGATAGTAGAGCAACGCGGAGAGGAGGTATCGGCCGAATAGCTGTGTATAACACAAAAGTCAAAGCTATTCCATCCTGACCTGACCAAACGTAGCGCAACCAAACGTAACCTAACTCATCCCAAC
>NW_017019131.1:0-208 GCF_001483705.2 Eufriesea mexicana | reverse complement strand
CTAGCTTCCTTGCATAGGTATGGAGGAAAGATCCTTTCGGAGTGCTATAGCCATTGCAATGCAATAGAATCTGGCTGGAAAACTCAATTTTATTAATATTTTTGACCAATATCGTGGAGAGCTAACTATCTTGGATAGATAAGGAGGAAAGAATCTATTGGCGTACTAAAGCCATTTCAATACTATAGAATCTGGCTGGAAAGATCAA
>NW_017019130.1:0-208 GCF_001483705.2 Eufriesea mexicana | reverse complement strand
GCTCCGCCGCTTGCACTGTGCCGTGACCCTCGGCCCAGGTATCCCTCGCTGGGCAGGCGCGCGACTCCGAGGCGGACAATGGGCACCGTCCCTCGCCTACTTGCGCCGTAGCGGCGTCCACAACTTCGTAGAGACCAGGAAAAGGGAAAAAAAGCTTTCAAACAAATTCAATTTTTACCGGCACCGCGACAAACTCCGCTACGCGAGT
>NW_017019129.1:0-208 GCF_001483705.2 Eufriesea mexicana | reverse complement strand
GAATCCATACATCCACATATCCATACATCCATAAATCTTGCCACCCGTACATCCAATCGTCGACACATCCATCCAACCATGCATCCGTTCATCCACACATCCTTCCACCGTCACTTCAGACCATCCACCCATCCATTCGTCCACACACACATCCATACATCCATGCATCCGTACATCCATACATTCGCATATGCATACATCCATACAT
>NW_017019128.1:0-208 GCF_001483705.2 Eufriesea mexicana | reverse complement strand
CGCAGCTGTTCGGTGGATTTCGAAGCTCTTCTGTGCTCTAGAGTATTCTGCTTGGCTTTGGAAGGGCCAGTAATAGTTGTCTCGGCACGTTAGATTGAGGTAGGCTACGTTTGGTTAGTTCATGTCAGCTTTGGTTAGTCTTGGATAGCATCGACTTTTCTGCTATACGCTGCGATTCTGCGGACTCCTGCGTTCTACTTTCCTCTAG
>NW_017019127.1:0-208 GCF_001483705.2 Eufriesea mexicana | reverse complement strand
TGGCGTGCCTATAGTCTTTGCGATGCTATAGAATCTGGCTGGACAGTTCAATACTATTGACAGCTTCGACTATTATCGTGGAGAGCAATCTTTCTTGCCTAAATGAGCAGGGCAGATTCTATTGGCGTGCTGTAGACGTTGCTACGATATAGAGTGTGGTTGGAAAATTCAATTTTATTGACATTTTCGGCTAATATCCTGGTGAGTT
>NW_017019126.1:0-208 GCF_001483705.2 Eufriesea mexicana | reverse complement strand
TCGTAACCTAAACAAACTTTACCGGACCAAACGCACCAGTGGTCAACCTAACGTAATGAGAATCCCATTCTACACGCTGCAGCCACAAGCAGAGCATATTACAGGAGGATCGAGCGCAGAGGTCCATAGAATGGCAGCGTCAAGCACGAAAGTCTGAGACGCCCTAACCTAACCTAATAAACCTAACCTAACCAAACGTAACTTAAAC
>NW_017019125.1:0-208 GCF_001483705.2 Eufriesea mexicana | reverse complement strand
CTTTTGTGCTACACCCTGCTATTCTCTGGACTTCTGCGCTCCACTGTGCGCTATTATGCTCTGCTTGTCTCTGGGGACGCCAGGTGCGGTGGTCGCGGCACGTTCGGTTCAGTTGTGTTACGTTCGTTTGTGTTAGATTTGGTTAGGTTTGATTAGGATAGCTTTGACATTTGTGCTGTACACAGCTATTCGGACGATTCCAGCGTTC
>NW_017019124.1:0-208 GCF_001483705.2 Eufriesea mexicana | reverse complement strand
AAGAATAGAGACGAATCCCATGCAGAGCCTTATTTTTTAATGCTAGCATAGTTTCGGTGTAACGCCATTTTTAATATCGCAACCGACACCTGTGAATAATAATGAATTCTATCGATATAATTCTAATAAATTTTATTAAATTCGCAAAAAAATATCGTTAAAATTTAAATCTCACTTCTACATTGCGTATAGAAGAAGGAATACGAGG
>NW_017019123.1:0-208 GCF_001483705.2 Eufriesea mexicana | reverse complement strand
GACAATTTATTACTAGCACGGTATATGAATAAAAATTTTTTAATCTTCTACTACAGATTCCTATCTCAGTTTTATTCCTAAAAATATTATTATCAAATACGGTGGAGAATTATTTAACCCTTTGTACTCGACGATTTTTTCGCTAGAGAAAAGTAGAAAATCAAAGATTCTCTACCAAAAAACTGACGATATTTTTGGAGTAGTAAAT
>NW_017019122.1:0-208 GCF_001483705.2 Eufriesea mexicana | reverse complement strand
TCTGCTAAGCCCTGGAGAGGCCTGCAATAGTGGTCGCGGCACGTTACTTCGAGACGTGCTACGCTTGGTTTGGTTATATCTGTTCGGGTTAGGTCTGGTTATCTTTGCCTTTTCCGCCGTACACTGCGATGCGATGGATTTGCGAGTCCGACTCTCTTCTAATGTATTCTGTTTGGTACTGGAGGTGAGGAATATTGGCGGCGGCACG
>NW_017019121.1:0-208 GCF_001483705.2 Eufriesea mexicana | reverse complement strand
AGACCGCCTAACAACTTCAATCCAATTGCAAGTACATCCATCTACTAGCCCGGGAATAGGCCTCTTCAAAATCTATAATCCGTTATAGCTTGGTTAATATGTCGCCAGACGTCTGCAACCAATGGCAAGTACTGCGATTTACTTCCCATAGAATCGGTATTTTCAAAATCTATAATCTGTTGTAGCTTGGTGAATATGTCGACCAACG
>NW_017019120.1:0-208 GCF_001483705.2 Eufriesea mexicana | reverse complement strand
CATACATTCATACATCCATACATCCATCCATCCGCATATCCGCCCAACCATACATCCATACATCCATACATCCATCCATCCATACACATCCATCCATCCATGCATCCGTTCACACAATCTTCCATACATGCACCCATACATCCAGAAATCCTACCATCCGTACTTCCAACCGTCGATGCATACATCCATCCATACATCCATACATACA
>NW_017019119.1:0-208 GCF_001483705.2 Eufriesea mexicana | reverse complement strand
CAAAGTAGTGTATCCTAACTTAGCCAAACGTAACGAACCTACACGTAACATAAGCCAACCTAAAATGATGGGACTGCTATTGCTGGACTCCACTGAGGCAAGCAGAATATACTTGAGCACCGCAGAGTGCAGAAATCGACCGCACTGCGGTGCTAAGCACAAAAGTAAAAGATACCGTAACCGAACCTTACCTAACCTGCCGATCCAA
>NW_017019118.1:0-208 GCF_001483705.2 Eufriesea mexicana | reverse complement strand
GTACTTGAAAGAGAATAGGTCTATTCAATGTCTGTAATCTGTTATAGCTTGGTTAATAGGTCGAATAGCGTCTTCAACCAATGGCACGGACAGCCATCTACTTGCCAGGGAATAGGTCTATTCACAATATATAATCTGTTATAGTTTGGTGAATAGGTCGCCTAACGTCTTCAGCCAATGGCAAGTATAGCCACCTACTTGCCAGAGA
>NW_017019117.1:0-208 GCF_001483705.2 Eufriesea mexicana | reverse complement strand
TTTTCGAATAATATCATGGTGAGCTATCTTTCTTTCATAAATAAGGAGGAAGGATACAATTGGAGTGCTATAGCCGTCGCAGTGCTATAGAATATGGTTGGAAAGATCAATTTTGTTGATATTTTCGACTAATATCGTGGTGAGATGACTTCCTGGCGTAAGTAAGGAGGAAAGATACTTTTTGAGTGCTATAGCCATTGCAATGGTA
>NW_017019116.1:0-208 GCF_001483705.2 Eufriesea mexicana | reverse complement strand
GCTCACCACGATATTAGTCGAAAATGACAATAAAAATGCACTTTCCAGCCAGATTCAATAGCACAGAAATGGTTATAGCTCGCCAATATAATCGTTCCTCCTTGTTTATGCAAGAATGTTAGCTCACCACGAGATTAGCCGAAATTGTGAATAAAACTGAATTTTGCATTCAGATACGATAGCATTGCCGTGGCTATAGCTCGCCAAT
>NW_017019115.1:0-208 GCF_001483705.2 Eufriesea mexicana | reverse complement strand
TGACTGCCCTTCGGCTCGACACTTCGAAGATTCGACACCCCTCTACCGATCGTCTCGCCATCATTAGGTTTAAGTGTTTTAGGCGTGAACAGTTGTAGACGTTGCCTGTCACCTATTTACACCGTCTATTCTAAGATCGCTTACATGTTATTAATAGAAATAGATAACTAATTTTCGCTTATCTCCTAAATTAATTAATTACCGCGAG
>NW_017019114.1:0-208 GCF_001483705.2 Eufriesea mexicana | reverse complement strand
AGAACACCGTTGAGATCAGACATCCGCGCATAGCAGTTAATAGCACAAGCGACTACATTATTCGAACCTAACCACACCAAACGTAACAGAACCAAACGTAGCATAACGAAACCTAACACGTCGAGACCACTTTTGCTGGAACCCCAGAGCCAAGCAGAATGTACTAGAGCACAATAGACCACAGAAATCCACCGCATTGCAGTGAACA
>NW_017019113.1:0-208 GCF_001483705.2 Eufriesea mexicana | reverse complement strand
GCCAGTGAATAGGTCTATCCAAAATCTATATCCTGTTGTATCTTGGAGAATAGATGGCCTAACCCCTACAGCCCAATGGCAAGTACAGCCATCTACTTGTCAGAGGATAGGTCTATTCATAATATATAACCACCTGCAGATTGGAGAATATATCGCCCAACGCCTTCAATCCAATGGCAAGAACAGCCATCTACTTGCCAGAGAATAG
>NW_017019112.1:0-208 GCF_001483705.2 Eufriesea mexicana | reverse complement strand
AGGTCACCACGATGTTAGTCGAAAACGTCAATAAAATTGAATTTTCCAGCCAGATTCTATAGCGTCGCAATGACTACAGCAGGCAAGTAGAATCTTTCCTCCTTATATATGCAAGAAAGATAGGTCACCAAGGTATTAGTCGAATATGTCAGTAAAACTGAATTCTCCCGTCAGATTCTACAGCATTGCAGTGGCCATAGCACGGCAA
>NW_017019111.1:0-208 GCF_001483705.2 Eufriesea mexicana | reverse complement strand
GACTGTTGTATGGATGTATTGATCGATGGATGTATGGATGGGTGGATGTATGGATGGATGGATTTATGGATGTACATATTTATGGATGTACGGCTGGATGGATGATTGAATGGATGGCTGTATGGATGTATGGATGTATGGATGAATGGATGTATGTATGGATGGATGTATGGATGTGTGTATGGTTGGATGGATGTATGGATGGATG
>NW_017019110.1:0-208 GCF_001483705.2 Eufriesea mexicana | reverse complement strand
TAACATAACCTAACCAAACGTAGTCCAACTCAACATAGCGTGCCGCGACTATTATTGCTAGCCTCCATATATCCAAGCAGATCACATTAGGGCACACTAGAGCGCAGAAATCCACCGAATAGCGGTGTAGAGCACAATGGTCAATGCTACCGTATCCTAATATATACAAACTTAACATAACCAAACGTAACATATGCACACCTAACGC
>NW_017019109.1:0-208 GCF_001483705.2 Eufriesea mexicana | reverse complement strand
GATTCAATAGCATTGCAATGGCTATAGTACGCCAATAGAATCCTTCCTCCTTATTTAAGCTAGTAAGTTAGCTCACCACGATATTACTCGAAAATGTCAATAAAATTGAATATTCCAGCCTGATGCTATAGCATTGCAATGGCTGTAGCACGCCAATAGAATTTTTCCTCTTTATTTATGCAAGAAGATTAGCTCACAACGATATTAG
>NW_017019108.1:0-208 GCF_001483705.2 Eufriesea mexicana | reverse complement strand
AATTATCGAGCGTAGCATAACACAACCTATCCTGCCACAACCACAATTTGTGGCATCCCCTGAGTCGAGCAGAGCACACTAGAGCAATGTAGAACGCAGAAATCCAGCGGAGAGCAGTGTATAGCACACATTCAGAGAAATCCTTTCCTAACCTAACCAAACGTAACATAACCAAACGTAGCACAAGTAAACGTAACGTACCGAGACT
>NW_017019107.1:0-208 GCF_001483705.2 Eufriesea mexicana | reverse complement strand
GCCCTGGAATCTGTCTGGAATGTTCAATTTTATTGACAGTTTCGACTAATATCGTGGCGAGCTATCCTTCTTGCATAAATAGGGTGTTTAGATTCTATTGGCATGCTATAGTCATTGCAATGATATAGAATATGGTTGGGAAATTCAATTTTACTGACCTTTTCGATTAATATCGTGTTGAGCTAGCTGTCTTGCATAAATAACGATG
>NW_017019106.1:0-208 GCF_001483705.2 Eufriesea mexicana | reverse complement strand
ATAATTAAGGAAGTAATATCCTATTGGCGTGCTATAGCCATTGCAATGCTGTAGAACCTGGCTAGAAAACTCAATTTTATAGACATTTTCGACTAATATCGTGGCGAGCTATCTTTCTTGCATAATTAAGGAAGAAATATCCTAATGGCGTGATATAGGCATTGCAATGCTATAGAATCTGTCTGGAAAATTAAATTTTATTTACATT
>NW_017019105.1:0-208 GCF_001483705.2 Eufriesea mexicana | reverse complement strand
AGACATGCAGCGGTTGGTTAGGTTATGTTAGATAAGGTTATGCTAAGATATCTACGGCCTTAGCACTATTCACTGCAATGAGGTGGTTTCTGCGCTCTGCTGTGCTCCAGTGTATTCTGCTAGACTCTGTGGAGGACAGCAATAATATTCTGGCCATGCTAGGATCAGTTAGGCTTCGTTTGGTTGTGTTACGTTTGGCTATGTTAGT
>NW_017019104.1:0-208 GCF_001483705.2 Eufriesea mexicana | reverse complement strand
CCAAAGCTACCCAAACGTAACCAAAGCCAGCAGAACATGACGAAACAGAGCCTATCACTACCTGACGTGCCGAGACCGCAACTGCAAACCTATACAGAGCCAAGCAGGACACCTTAGAGCAATGTAGAGAGCAGAATCCCACTGAATTCCAGTGTACAGCACAAAGGTTAAAGCTAACTTAACAAAACCTAGCCTAACCCGGCCTGAT
>NW_017019103.1:0-208 GCF_001483705.2 Eufriesea mexicana | reverse complement strand
TATCTTGGTGAGCTAACTTTCTTTCATATATAAGTAAGGGAGAAACTTTTGGCGTCCAATAGCAATTGCAATGCTATTGAATCTGGCTGGAAAATTCAATTCTATTAACATTTTCTCCCAATATCGTGCTGAGCTAACTTTCTTACATAAATAAGGTGGAAATATTCTATTGGCGTGCTATAGCCATTGCAATGACATATAATCTGGA
>NW_017019102.1:0-208 GCF_001483705.2 Eufriesea mexicana | reverse complement strand
TTGACCGTTTCACAGCGAAAATGTACCTTTTACCTCCTTTCTTGGATTAAAACGCGCTCGGGCGAAACTTTGAACCGTTCGTACCATTCGTACCATTCGTACCATTCGTTTCATTCGTGCGAACGGAAATCGGAGACCGAATCGCTGACCAATTCTCCTGCCAACGAATCCACGATTCGACGAATCTTTCACCGCTTCCGACTCGATT
>NW_017019101.1:0-208 GCF_001483705.2 Eufriesea mexicana | reverse complement strand
GTGGTTTTTGAGGAAATCGAGTTTTAAGATTCACTGGGAATGAGAAATATATTCCATAATATTCGTCGAAAGCGCTATTGATTTTGGTGCTTTCAGCAGTTTTAACAGAATGTTGCAGTTAACTCACTAGCGCCACCACGGTTCGTATCTACAATAAATATTCTGTAAACATGGGTGGTACGTGTCGTTGGATTATTTTCTAATTTTA
>NW_017019100.1:0-208 GCF_001483705.2 Eufriesea mexicana | reverse complement strand
TGTCGCTAGGCCAGTAGTTGGTGCTGCGGCGCATTAGGTTGTGTTAAGCTACGTTTGGTTAGGCGAGATTTCCTTGGATTCGCTTCGGAAGCCTAAGACTTTTGTGCTATTCATCGACATTCTATGGGCCCGACTTCGGCACTCCACTCTCCTCGAATGTTCACTGCTTTGCGATGGGGTGGCCAGTAACAGTGTCCTAGGCTAGTTA
>NW_017019099.1:0-208 GCF_001483705.2 Eufriesea mexicana | reverse complement strand
GGCCTACCCAAATTCGAGCATAGTAGAGCGCATAGTAGAGCGCATAGTTCTTCCGAATAGCAGCTTATAACACGAATGTCAAAGCTACCCAAGCCTAACGCAACGTAACGCAGCCTATCCGAACGTATCCTAACACAGCCCAACTTGTCGGGATGACAAATGATGGCCTCCCGAGTGTCGAGCGGAGCATACTATATAACAGTAGAGC
>NW_017019098.1:0-208 GCF_001483705.2 Eufriesea mexicana | reverse complement strand
ACAAAACATAGCATAACTCAACATAACGCGCCGCGTCCACCATTCCTGAACTCTCGAGGGCCGTGCAGAATACAGTCCAGCACAGTAGAGCGTGCAAGTCCACCGCATATACGTGTATAACGCCAATGTCAAATCTGTCCACACACATCATAGCCAAACCTAATGAACCCGAACGCAGCCTAACTCAAACTAACGTGCCGAGACCACC
>NW_017019097.1:0-208 GCF_001483705.2 Eufriesea mexicana | reverse complement strand
CTCTTCAACCAGCAGGATTTCATCCCTTAAATTGAAATTATAGTAACTAAAATATATATATATCATTGCACATAATTCCATTTTGCAGTGTCACAGGGTATTTTGTGATCTTCCAAATTTCGTTTAATTTTTCCTCATTTTGAACATTAAAAATTCACCGAAATATGTTCAAATATGAACTTGAAATATTGTGGAAAGGTTATTGAAA
>NW_017019096.1:0-208 GCF_001483705.2 Eufriesea mexicana | reverse complement strand
ATGTATGGATGTATGTATGCATGGATGAGTGTATGGGTGGATGGATATGTGGATGTATGTGTGCGTGGATGTATGGATGTATGGATGCATGGACGTTTGTATGGATGAATGTATGAATGTATGGATGTATGTATGGATGGGTGTCTGAATGTATAGATGTATTTGAGTTAAGTATGTACGGATGTATGTATGTATGGATTTATGGATG
>NW_017019095.1:0-208 GCF_001483705.2 Eufriesea mexicana | reverse complement strand
AGGAATAGACATGGCAGCCAGTGCCTTTTACAAAGAAGGTTAATAAAATTTATAAAGGCTGTACTATACGATAACTGAAGCTACATGATAACTTAATAAGATTGAACAAAATTGATTAAAATAAAATATAACATATGTTTTTTTCAATAGGAGGATATGATTTAGCATTTAAAACAGAAGATTCTGATCCTGACGAATATATGGAGGC
>NW_017019094.1:0-208 GCF_001483705.2 Eufriesea mexicana | reverse complement strand
GGCCCACGTTGTAGAACGTTCTCGATGACTATAATCTTTTTATTCCCATCTTTAGGAGTTTCGGTGTTTCGAGGTCGCTAAAGTAACTGTTTGTTTTATCGTTCTCGTAGCAACTGTTTGCCGATGTAGATTTCGAAGCAATTGTCGAAGTTTTGGCTGGTTGACTCGAATTCATGGATTAAATTACGGAATTTGTAGACAGTTACAT
>NW_017019093.1:0-208 GCF_001483705.2 Eufriesea mexicana | reverse complement strand
ACCTTGGTGAGCTAATTTCTTGCCTAAATAAGGAAGAAAGAAACTATTGGCGTCCTATAGCCACTGTAAAGCTATAGAATCTGGCTGGAAAATCCAATTTTATTAAGACTCTGTCCCAATATCGTGGTGAGCTAACTTCCTTGCGTAAATACGGAGGAAAGATTCCGTTGGTGTGCTGTAGCCGTTGCAGTACTATAGTATCTGGCTG
>NW_017019092.1:0-208 GCF_001483705.2 Eufriesea mexicana | reverse complement strand
TGCGAAAGCTTCATTTAAGCTTTCTTATTTATTTGGGAATACTTGACACCTGATTTGAAGCATCAAATGGAAAACATTGACATGGAAAAGTAGTTCAGAGTTGAATATTAAAGTTTCCTATTCCTGCAGAGGAATTGCGAAAGCTTCATTTGAGCTTTTTTATTTATTTAGCGATATTTAGCACCTGATTTGATGCATTAAATGGAAA
>NW_017019091.1:0-208 GCF_001483705.2 Eufriesea mexicana | reverse complement strand
AATTAATATTATACTGATTGATTTCAAGTGTGAATCTTTTAGGTTTCTTTCTATTATTGGTTTCAATTTTCTTTAATTTTAGGTAGCTTAAATTTTATTTATTCATTTATCCAAGTTGATTTTTATTATTAGGATACTATTATATTTATTTTTTCTGTTATTGTTCTTGGTGCATGATAGTGATGTATTAGTTTCATGAATATTCGTG
>NW_017019090.1:0-208 GCF_001483705.2 Eufriesea mexicana | reverse complement strand
CAAACGAAGATGACGAGACCACTATTGCTGGCCTTCACAGAGACAAGCGGAATGTACTAGGGGCAGTAGTGCGCAGATATAAACCGCATGGTAGTGAACAGCACTCAAGTTGAAGGTATCCTAACCTCAGCTGACCAAACCGACCATAACGTAACTGACACTAAAGTTCCACGGCCACTATTGCTCACCACCCCAGGGTTCAGCGAGG
>NW_017019089.1:0-208 GCF_001483705.2 Eufriesea mexicana | reverse complement strand
GCGGCACGTTATGTTGAGCTATGGTACGTTTTGTATCGTTATGTTTGTTTACGTTAGCACAGAGTAGCATTGGCTTTTGTACCGTACACTGCTGTTCGGTGGATTACTGCGCTCTACTTCGCACTACTATATTCTGCTTGACCCAGGGGAGACCAGTAGCAGTGGTCTCTGCAGCAGGTGTGAGATATGTTACGTTTGGTTATGTGAC
>NW_017019088.1:0-208 GCF_001483705.2 Eufriesea mexicana | reverse complement strand
CGGTAAAAATGTATTTTCCATCCAGATTCTATAGCATAGCAATGGCTACAGCGCGCCACTAGTGTCTTTCCTCCTTATTTATGCACGAAAGCTAGCACACCACGTTATTAATTGAAAACGTCAATAATATTGTTTTTTCCAGCCGTATTCTACTGCATTTCAATGGCTATATCACGCCAATAGTATCTATCGTCTTTATTTATGCAAG
>NW_017019087.1:0-208 GCF_001483705.2 Eufriesea mexicana | reverse complement strand
TACGATAGCTATCGCTCGGCAATAGAATATTTCATTATTATCTATACATGAATGATATTTCACAACGATATTAGCCGAAGCTGTCAATGAAAATGGATTCTCAAGCCAGACCCTATAGCATTACAATGGCTGTAGCACGCCACTGTATTCTTTCCTCCTCATTTATGCAAGAAAGTTAGCCCACGACGATATTAGTCGGAAATGTCAA
>NW_017019086.1:0-208 GCF_001483705.2 Eufriesea mexicana | reverse complement strand
GAATTTAACTTATTATTTATGCTAGAAAGATATTTCCCCGCGACATTAGTCGAAACTGTCGTTAAAATTGAATTTTAGAGACCGATACGTCTGCATTGCGGTGGCTATATTACTCCAAAAGGATTTTTCCTCCTTAGGTGTGCAGGGAAGATAGCTCACCACGGAATTAGTCGAAAATGTCAATAAAATTGAATTTTGCAGCAAGATT
>NW_017019085.1:0-208 GCF_001483705.2 Eufriesea mexicana | reverse complement strand
CAGATCACAGTGGAGCTGAAAAATCCAGCGAATTGCAGTGTATAGCACAAAAGACAACGCAATCTGTTCCTAGCCTAACCAGCCGCACCATAGCAAAAAGTAACCTAAATACTCCTAACCGCCCTACACCACTATTGCTGACCTTAACTGAGCCAAGCAGAATATACCAGAGCGCAGTAAATCACAGAAATCAGCGGCGTTTCAGTGT
>NW_017019084.1:0-208 GCF_001483705.2 Eufriesea mexicana | reverse complement strand
TAGAATCCTTCCTCCATATTTATGCAAGAGAGATACCTCACCACGATATTATTCGAAAATGTAGATAAAATTGAATTTCCCGGCCATATTCGAAAGCATTGCAATGACTATTGCGCGCCAATAGAATATTTCCTTCTTATTTATTTAAGAAAGTAAGCTCACAACGATATTAGCCGAGAATGTCAGTAAAATTCAATTTTCCACCCAG
>NW_017019083.1:0-208 GCF_001483705.2 Eufriesea mexicana | reverse complement strand
GATGTATGTATGGATGGATGGATGTATGGATGGATGGATGTATCAATGTATGGACGATTGTATGCATGGATGCGTGAATGTGTGGCCGTATTTGCGTTATGGATGTACGGATGCATGTATGTACGAATTTGTGGATGTACGGGTGTTTTGTTGTATGTATGGATGGATAGATTTATGGAACGATGTACGTATGGATGGGTGGTTGTAT
>NW_017019082.1:0-208 GCF_001483705.2 Eufriesea mexicana | reverse complement strand
AAGGTGGTAGTTGGGAGGAATGCGAGTTTGATTAGTCAGTCTAACCGACTCATCCCTTTTAGTCCAATTACAGATCTAGTGCACAAATTTACGTTATTGGCTGGAAGTATTGCATCTACAAATCGGTACTACGAGGAATTGGACGATAAAATACTTCGTGCAATCGTAGAACGAGTGTTAACCCTTTGCACTCGAGAAGCTACTCTCA
>NW_017019081.1:0-208 GCF_001483705.2 Eufriesea mexicana | reverse complement strand
ACGTCTACCCAGGGATGGTGTCCATGCGAAAGAACTGTAACGGCTGGGAAAAGTACCAGTCTGGTCACGATTAATGAGCTTCTTATGGAAAATTATACGTGTAATTTGGAGGCTAGGAAGCTTCAACTTTTCCGGCTGATATTCTGAGTTTACTCAAGTAAATAGAAACAACAAACAAGGCTGATTCGTGCACCTGGAAACGATGGAA
>NW_017019080.1:0-208 GCF_001483705.2 Eufriesea mexicana | reverse complement strand
TACATCCGTACATTCGCCCTTCCATACACGCATCCATACATCCGCCCATCCATCCACCCATACATAAATCCATCCAACAAACACATCCATCCTTCCATACATCCATACATATATCCATCCATACATACATACATCCGTAGATCAGCCATCCACACCTCTGTCCATCCATACCTCCATCTATCGACACAGCCATCCGTCCATCCATCCA
>NW_017019079.1:0-208 GCF_001483705.2 Eufriesea mexicana | reverse complement strand
GTCCCGAGCCACAGTGGATATGGCTTTTGATATTCTGGAACGTTTGTTGAATTTACATTATCCACGACCATAGTTATCCAACGGCTACAGCACTCCGATGGTGGCTGTACAAAGTACTGCGATGTCAATTGGTAATATCTCAAGGCATAATTGATCTGTATCTTTTCATTATAGAAATGTTGTAGAACATAAGACGTCAGTGAAGGAA
>NW_017019078.1:0-208 GCF_001483705.2 Eufriesea mexicana | reverse complement strand
CACATCCCATCGTATCACGACCACTATTGCTGGTCACCCCAGAGCCGAGCAGAGTATATCAGATCAATGTAAAGCGCAGAAACCGACCGAATAGCAGTGAATAAAGCAATAGTCAAGATTATCTTATTCTAACCTAACCAAACGAACCATAACCAAACGTAGCATAGCTCAAACTCAAGTTTCAAGAGC
This sequence comes from Eufriesea mexicana, assembly GCF_001483705.2. Classification (NCBI taxonomy): domain Eukaryota; kingdom Metazoa; phylum Arthropoda; class Insecta; order Hymenoptera; family Apidae; genus Eufriesea; species Eufriesea mexicana. Next base: position 19 of record NW_017019078.1, on the reverse strand, counting down.
ACCATTACTGGCCTTCCCA
>NW_017019077.1:0-208 GCF_001483705.2 Eufriesea mexicana | reverse complement strand
ATGTCAGGTCAGGCCTTTCCAGGTCGGGTCATGTGATGTCAGGTCAGTTCAGGTCATGTCAGGACAGGGCAGGTCTTGCCAGGTCATGCCAGGCCAGATCTGGTCTGGTTAGGTTAGGTTAGGTCAGATCAGGCCAGGCCATGCCAGGTAGGGTCACGACAGGGGAGGACAGTTCAAGTCAGGGCAGGCTAGGACATTCCAGGGTGGG
>NW_017019076.1:0-208 GCF_001483705.2 Eufriesea mexicana | reverse complement strand
ATTTTCTGCTATTATCGTGGTGAGATATCTTTATTGCATAAATAAGGAGGAAAGATTCTATTGTCATGCTATTTCCATTGCAATGCTGCAGAAGCTGACTGGAAAATTTAATTTTATTGACATTTTCGGCTAATATCGCGGTGATCTAACCACCTTGCATAAATAAGGAGGAAAGATTCTATTTGCGCGCAATACCCGTTGCAGTGCT
>NW_017019075.1:0-208 GCF_001483705.2 Eufriesea mexicana | reverse complement strand
GTTAGGTTCGGTTTGATTAGGATTGCTTCGACTTTCGTGCTGTACAAAGTTATCCCGTGGATACCTGTGATCCACAGTGCTCTACTATGTTCTGCTTGGCTCTAGAGACGCCAGCAGCCGGGGTCGCTGCTCGTTACGTTGGGTTATGCTTCGTTTGGTGAGGTTAGCTTAGGTCTGGTTAGGTTAGAATATTTTTTACTTTCGTGCT
>NW_017019074.1:0-208 GCF_001483705.2 Eufriesea mexicana | reverse complement strand
CTTATTACATCCTTCAACAGAGCACTGTAGCCGTTGGATTAACCTGTATAATGTCGATTTAGACTCAATAGCTAATCTATAATGACAAAGGTCGTATCCGCCAATGCTCGAGATATTGATAATTGACATAACAGTACTGAGATCAGCCACCATCACAGTACTACAGCATTTGGAGTAATATGATCTCTGACGAGTTATATTCCAGAAT
>NW_017019073.1:0-208 GCF_001483705.2 Eufriesea mexicana | reverse complement strand
GAAAATGTCAATAAAATTGTGTTTTTCAGCCAGATTCTAAAACATTGCAATTGCTACAGCTCGTCAATAGAATCTTTCCTCCTTGTTTGTGCAAGAAAGTCAGCTCACCACGATATTAGTCGAAAATGTCAATAAATTCGAATTCTCCAACCACATTCTATATCATTGCAACGGCTATAGCACGCATATAGGATTCTTCCTCCTTATT
>NW_017019072.1:0-208 GCF_001483705.2 Eufriesea mexicana | reverse complement strand
CAAAATCTAGAACTTGTTATAGATTGGTGTGTAGATCGCCAAACGCCTTCAATCCTATGGCAATTGCAGCCATCTACTTGCCAGAGAACAGGTCTATTCAAAATCTATAATCTGTCATAGCTTGGAGAATAGGTCCCATAACGTATTCAACCAATGGCAACTACAGCCATCTATTTGCCAGAGAATTGGTCTATTCAAAATCTGTAAC
>NW_017019071.1:0-208 GCF_001483705.2 Eufriesea mexicana | reverse complement strand
ATATTTGTACGGATTTATGGATGTGTGGATGTGTGGATATATGGATGTACGAATTTATGGATGTACGGATGTATGGATTTATGGATGTACATATGTATGGATGTATGGACGGGTCGATGTATGGATCGATGGATGTATGGATGGGTGTTTGTATGGATCGATGTATGTATGGTTCGATGTATGTGTGGAAGAGTGGATGTATGGATGG
>NW_017019070.1:0-208 GCF_001483705.2 Eufriesea mexicana | reverse complement strand
TCAGCTTGGCTCTGTCAAGGTCAGCAATAGTGGTTTCGGAACTTTATTTTAAGTCAAGTTACGATCGGTTAGGTAGCGTTACGATAAGTTAGGTTAGGATAGCTTTATCCTTTGTGCCTTACACTGACATTCGGCGAACTACTGAGCCGTACTGTGCTCTAGTGTGTCCTGCATGGCCCTGGGAGGGCAGCAATAGCGGCCTTGGCGC
>NW_017019069.1:0-208 GCF_001483705.2 Eufriesea mexicana | reverse complement strand
GGCCGCGACGCGGTTGTTTCTGTTGCGTCACGTTTGGTTTAGTCTTGTTTGTTTGTGTCAAGTGTGGGTAGCTTTGGCATTTGTGCAATACTCTTCGGTTCTATGGACTTCTGCCCTCTCGTCTCCTCTAATATGTTCTGCATGACGATAGGGAGCCCAGCGATAGTGTACTCGGCACTATAGGTTTAGTTAGACTGCGTTAGGTTTT
>NW_017019068.1:0-208 GCF_001483705.2 Eufriesea mexicana | reverse complement strand
ATATCGTTGTGAAATAACTGTATTGCATTAATAAGGATGAAATATTCTATTGGCACCCAATGGACATTACAATGCTATAGAATCTGGCTGGAAAATTCAATTTTATTGACATTTTTGATTAATATCGTGAGGAGCTAACTTTCTCGCATAAATGAGGAGGAAGGATTCTATTGGCGTGCTATAGCCATTGCAATGCCATAGAAGCTGT
>NW_017019067.1:0-208 GCF_001483705.2 Eufriesea mexicana | reverse complement strand
GCGTTTGGATATATTACATTTGTATATGTCATGCTAGGATAGCTTTGACTTATGTGTTGTACACTGTTATTCGGTGCATTCTTGCCCTCTACATAGCTCTAATACACTTAGCTCGACCGGCGGGATGCGTGCAATAGTGTCCGTTGCACGTTAGGTTGAGTTTGCCTAAGGTAGGCTATATTATGTTAGTCTGGGCTAGGTTTGGATA
>NW_017019066.1:0-208 GCF_001483705.2 Eufriesea mexicana | reverse complement strand
GATACATAGAATCGCAGTACATAGCGCAACAGTCCAACCATATCCTCACGTAACCAAACATGACAAAGCCGAACGTAGACTAGATACACCTAACGAGCCAAGAACACTATTGCTTGCCTCCACGGAGCCAAGCAGAATACAATAAAGCAAAGTAGACCGAACTAATCCACCGCATTGCAGTTTACAGCACTTTAGTCAAAGACACCCT
>NW_017019065.1:0-208 GCF_001483705.2 Eufriesea mexicana | reverse complement strand
GATACTAGTCGAAAACCTCAATAATATTGAATCTTCCAGCCAGATTCTACTGCATTTCAATGGTTATATCGCGCCAATAGTATCTATCGTTCTTATTTGTGCAAGGAAGTTAGGTTACCACGAAATTAGTCGAAAACGTCAATAAAATTGAATTTTCCAGCCAGATTGTATAGGTTTGCTACGACTACAGTACGCCAGTAGAATCTTT
>NW_017019064.1:0-208 GCF_001483705.2 Eufriesea mexicana | reverse complement strand
CCCATCCATACACCCATACATCCATACATATATACATGCATACATCAATACATCCGTACATCCATCCATCCATAACTCAATCCATCCATACATCCATTCATCCATACAACCATTCATCTATACATACAACCATCCATCCATCCACCCATCCATCCATACATCCACCCATCCATACATCCATCGACTCATACATCCATCCATTCATACA
>NW_017019063.1:0-208 GCF_001483705.2 Eufriesea mexicana | reverse complement strand
ATAACATAACCAAACCTAACCTAACCCAACATAACGCGCTGCGGACACAACTTCTGGCCTCCCAATAGCAAAGCAGTATTTATTAGACACGAGTGGAGAGCAGAAATGGACCGAAGTGCAGTGCATAGCGCATAAGTCCATGCTGTCCTCTCCTACCCTCTCCGAATGTGACATAACCGAACGTAGCTTACCACAACATATTGCGACA
>NW_017019062.1:0-208 GCF_001483705.2 Eufriesea mexicana | reverse complement strand
ATATGCTCTGCTTGGCTCTGGGGTTTCCAGCAATATTGGTCTCTTCACGTTATGTTGAGTTACCCAGTGTTTGGGCAGTTAAGGTTAGGTCAGGTTAGGTTAGGAGATCATCGACCATTGTTCTATACTCTACTATTCGTAGGACTCCTGCGTTCTGCTGTGATCTAGTATTTTCTGGTTGGCACTGGGGAGGACAGTTGTAGCGGTC
>NW_017019061.1:0-208 GCF_001483705.2 Eufriesea mexicana | reverse complement strand
AGGCGATCTATTCACCAGGCTGTAACAGATTATAGATTTTCAATCTACCTATTGTCTGGCAAGAAGGTGTCTATACTTGCCATTAGATTGAAGGCGTTAGGCGATCTAATCACGAAGTTATGGCAGCTTTTATATTCTGATTAGCCTCATTCTCAGGCAAGACGGTGGCTGTACTTGCCATTGGATTGAAGGCGTTAGGCGATCTATT
>NW_017019060.1:0-208 GCF_001483705.2 Eufriesea mexicana | reverse complement strand
TATTAGTCGAAAATGTCAATGAAATTGAGTTTTCCAGCCAGATACTATAGCAATGCAATGGCTGCAGCACAGCAATAGAAACTTTCCTGGATATTTATGCAAGAAAGTAAGCTCAATACGATGTTAGTCAAAAAATGTGAATAAGATTGAATTTTCAGGAAGATTCTGTAGCATTGCAATGCCTATACGATGCCAATATAATCCTTCC
>NW_017019059.1:0-208 GCF_001483705.2 Eufriesea mexicana | reverse complement strand
GAGAATCTTCCTGGAAAAAACTATTTTATCGACATTTTCGACGAATATCGCGGTGAGCTAATTTTATTGCATAAATATGGAAGAAGGATACAATTGGTGTAGTGTTTCCGTCGTAATGCTATAGAATCTGGCTGGAAAATTCAACTTTATTGACATTTTTTACTAGTATCGTGGAGATTTAACTTTCGTGCAGAAATAAGAAGGGTAG
>NW_017019058.1:0-208 GCF_001483705.2 Eufriesea mexicana | reverse complement strand
AAAGACGAAGTAGCCCCTCCTAACCTAGCCAAACGTAATATAATCGAAAGTACCATATCTCAACCTAACATGAGGAGACCACTTTTCCTGACCACCCCAGATCCTAGCAGAACATACTAAAGCACAGCAGAGCGCAGAAATCCACCGCTCTGTGGTGTATAGCATAAAAGTCAAACATATCCGTAGCTAGCTTTGCCTAACCTAAACT
>NW_017019057.1:0-208 GCF_001483705.2 Eufriesea mexicana | reverse complement strand
AAGCATTTAATTTCTTTATTACCTTTATTGTTTTCTCAACATACAAGTGCAAGATGTGTAGTGAAGTTGTACTTGAAACACCCCTTCTCCTGAGCTTTGACGACTACAATTCATTTTGATCTGCTTTTCCCCTTGCTTGCTTGGTAATCTGTTGAAATGTGAAATTATCTATTCTTTTCTGTTCTTTCTGCATTACCTTCCACATACT
>NW_017019056.1:0-208 GCF_001483705.2 Eufriesea mexicana | reverse complement strand
CCCTGACTATCACCTGTAAGTGATATAAAATTAATTGCGACTAATTAGAGAGGTCCATGTCATGGTGTCATGGCATGAGAATTAAATAACACATTCCTTATACCACAAAATATATTTTCCTACACCTAAGGTAGTCTGGATCATTAAGAAAATCACTGACAGTCATTTACACGTGATATACAATTAATTACGACTGATTAGAGGAGTT
>NW_017019055.1:0-208 GCF_001483705.2 Eufriesea mexicana | reverse complement strand
GCAATGGCTATAGCTGGCCAATAGAATCTTTCCTCCTTATTTATGCAAGAAAGTTACCACACTGCGATATAAGTCGAAATTGTTAATAAAATTGAATTTTCGAGGCAGATTCAATAGCATTGTAATGACTACAGCACTGCAATACTACCGTTCCTCCTTATTTATACAAGAAAGTTAGCTCACGACGATATTTGTCGAAAATGTTAAT
>NW_017019054.1:0-208 GCF_001483705.2 Eufriesea mexicana | reverse complement strand
CCCATCCATACATCCATCCATCCATACTAGCACCCATCCATACATCCATCGATCCATACATCCCTCCATCCATACATCCATCCATCCACACTTTCATACATCCACACGTCCATAAATCCATCCATCCATACATCCTTACAACCACACATACACCCTTCCATACATCCATACATACATCCATACATACATCCACCCACACACCCATCCA
>NW_017019053.1:0-208 GCF_001483705.2 Eufriesea mexicana | reverse complement strand
TTGAATCTTTCCTCCTTATTTATGCAAGAAAGGTGGCTCACTACGATATTATTCGAAAATGTCAGTAAAATTGAATTTTCCAGCCAGATTCCAGAGCATTGCAATGTCTACAGCACGCGAATAGAATCTCTCCTCCATATTTATACAAGAAAGTTTGCTCACCAAGATATTAGCCGAAAATGTCAAGAAAATTATATTTTCCAGCCAG
>NW_017019052.1:0-208 GCF_001483705.2 Eufriesea mexicana | reverse complement strand
TCAGGTCAGGTCGGGTCGGGTCAGGTCAGGTCGTGTCGGATCAGGTCAGGTCAGGTCAAGTCAAGTCAAGTCAAGTCAGGTCTGGTCTGGTCAGGTCAGGACAGGTGGGTCGGGTCGGGGCAGGTCGGGTAAGGTCAGGCCAGGGCAGGTCAGGTCTGGTCAGGTTAGGTTAGGTTAGGTTAGGTTAGGTTAGGTTAGGTTAGGTTAG
>NW_017019051.1:0-208 GCF_001483705.2 Eufriesea mexicana | reverse complement strand
GCGATCTATTCACCAAGCTGTAGCGGATTATATATTTTGAATAGACCTATTCTCTGGCAAGTATATGGCTGTACGTCCCATTGGATTGAAGGTGTGAGGCGATCTAATCACTAACCTATTGCAGCTTATAGATTTTGAATAGAAATATTCTCAGGCAAATAGATGGCTGTACTTGCCATTGGGTTGAATGCGTTAGACGATCTAGTCA
>NW_017019050.1:0-208 GCF_001483705.2 Eufriesea mexicana | reverse complement strand
GAAAATTCAATTTTATTGACATTTTCGACTAGCATCGTGGTGAGTTGTCTTTCTCGTATAAGTAAGGACTAAGGGTTATATTGGCGAGGTACAGGCATTGCAGTGCTATAGAATCTGCCCGGAAATTTCAGTTTTATTGACATTTTCCACTAATATCGTGGCGACCTTACTTTCTTGCATAAATAAGGGGCAAAGATACAATTGGTGT
>NW_017019049.1:0-208 GCF_001483705.2 Eufriesea mexicana | reverse complement strand
CATCCACCAATCCATCCATCCCGCCATGCATCCATACACATATCAATACACAGATCCATACATGCACCCATGCATTCATATATACATACATCCATACATTCATACTTACATCCATCCGTACATTCATCCATACATACATATCTCAAGTACATCCATACTCTCAAACATACATAGATACGAAAATCCATACAATCAAACGTCCATCCAT
>NW_017019048.1:0-208 GCF_001483705.2 Eufriesea mexicana | reverse complement strand
TAGAACGCCTAGCGCCTTCAATCCAATGGCAAGTATTGCCATCTACTTGCCACAGAATAGATCAATTCAAAATCTATAATCTGTTATAGCTTGGAGAATAGGTCGCCTATCGCCATCAATCCAATGGCAAGTACAGTCATCTACATGCCAGAGAATAGTTCCATTCAAAGTCTATAACCTGTTATAGCTTGGTGAGTAGATCGCCTAA
>NW_017019047.1:0-208 GCF_001483705.2 Eufriesea mexicana | reverse complement strand
TGTCGACTACGTTGGGACTAACGGGCGCTGCAGTGGGGCCCTAGCGGCCCGGTCACGCCCTGACGCTCCATTGGCGCGCCGCCGCTGTCCAGTGGGCGTGTCCGGGCAGGGGAACGCCCACCGTGCGGTGCTCAGACGTTCACTGGACGCTCCGCGTTCGCTGGCTTTTTCGTTTTTGACGTAGGACGGGGACCTGGCAACGTTTCCG
>NW_017019046.1:0-208 GCF_001483705.2 Eufriesea mexicana | reverse complement strand
CATACATCCATACATGCAGACAGCCATACATCCATACATTCATACTTCCGCCCATCCGTCCATACATACCCCAATCCATCCATACATCCATCAATCCAAACAACCATTCATCCATACATCCATCCATCCAAACGTCCATCTTTCCATACATCCATCGAACCACACATCCATCCAACCATACAAGCACCCTTCCTTACACCCACCGATC
>NW_017019045.1:0-208 GCF_001483705.2 Eufriesea mexicana | reverse complement strand
CAATGCTGCAGAATCTGGCTGAAAAATTCAATTTTATTGAAATTTTCGACTGATATCGTGGTGTGTTAACTTTCTCGCACAAATAAGGAGGAAGGATATCATTGGCGTTATATAGGCTTTACAATTATATAGAATCCTGCTGGAACGATCAATGTCATTGACAGTTTCGCCTATTATCGTGGTGAGCTAACTTTCTTGCATAAATAAG
>NW_017019044.1:0-208 GCF_001483705.2 Eufriesea mexicana | reverse complement strand
TTCCTCCTTATATACGCATGAAAGTTAGCTCACCACGATGTTATTCTAAAATGTCAATAAATTAGAATTTTCCAAATACATTTTATATCAATGCAATGGCTATAGCACGCCACTAGAATCTACCCCCTTATTTATGCAATAAAGATAGCTCACGATGACATTAGTCGAAAATGTCAATAAAATTGAATTTTCCAGGAAGATACTATAG
>NW_017019043.1:0-208 GCF_001483705.2 Eufriesea mexicana | reverse complement strand
ACAATATTACAGGCCACCCCAGAGCCAAGCAGAATATACCAGAGCAGAGTAGAGCGCAGAAATTAGCCGCAGGGCAGGGTAAAGCACAAGAGTCATGGATACCCTAACCCAAAGTGACCTAACTCAATCTAACCAAATGCACCCAGACACAACATAACGTGCCGAGACCTCTATTGCTGTCCTCCACACTGCCAAGCAGAACATATTA
>NW_017019042.1:0-208 GCF_001483705.2 Eufriesea mexicana | reverse complement strand
CAGACGAAGATGTAGGTGAATAACTCATTAGAAGTTTCAAGCAGCTTCTCCATTATATAACGCATTTAAGGGTATGCACTCTGTACAACGGACGATCCACGAAGGGATTTCAAATCCAACTGGATAAATTGTAGGCCCTTGCTCTATTCCTATCTATTATCCTATACAAGAAACGGTTTACTCGCTAAATAACAACACATAGTCTACG
>NW_017019041.1:0-208 GCF_001483705.2 Eufriesea mexicana | reverse complement strand
CCGTTACTTTGTGTTAGGTTACGTTTGGTTACGTCATGTTTGTCTGGGTAGGTTTGGATTGCTCCGATCTTCCTGCTATACTCTGCGAACCTATGGATTTCCTGCGCTCTGCTCGCCACTATTACTATATACATATTACTACTATTGGCCGCCGCACGTTAGTTTGAGTTAGATTACGTTCGGCTATGTTAGGTTAGATTTGGTTTTT
>NW_017019040.1:0-208 GCF_001483705.2 Eufriesea mexicana | reverse complement strand
GTGGGGATAGTCAACGTTCGGTTATGCCGCGCTTGGTAAGTTTGGGATATGGTAGCTATGACTGTATGCTGCAGACCGCTATTCGGTGCGTTTGTACGCTCTACTGCGCTCTGGTAGGTTCTGCTTGGTTCTTGGGAGGCCAGAGGTATTGGTCTCGGCACGTTAGCCTGGGTTTGGTTGCGTTTGGTAATGTCACGATAGGTTAGGC
>NW_017019039.1:0-208 GCF_001483705.2 Eufriesea mexicana | reverse complement strand
GGATCATATACCAATAATTTTAAGTAAAGAAAAACACGATAAAGTACATAGGTGCAGAAAAACCAGGATCAGTCGTTAACGTATTAAGCGGCACCTCTAAATGACAGCGAAAGAACTGTCAAACAAGGATTTTTCCAAAGACGGAACCGTTTTTGCATGAAAATATTTCTCCGTTAGAAAATAAATTTTGACCACGCTAATCTTAACA
>NW_017019038.1:0-208 GCF_001483705.2 Eufriesea mexicana | reverse complement strand
ATGTATGGATGTATGGATGGATGGATGAATGATTGGATGGATGTATATATGGATGGATGTATGTATGTATGTATGGTTGGGAGGATGTATGGGTGGATGGATTTATGGATGTGTGGATGTATGGATCGATGGATGTATGGATGGGTGTATGTGTAGTTGGCAGGATATATGGATGGATGGATGTATTGATGTACAGATGTATGGATGC
>NW_017019037.1:0-208 GCF_001483705.2 Eufriesea mexicana | reverse complement strand
AGAATTTCATGGATAATATTTTTGCAGTCCTGGCGAAAATTTCTTGGCCAATTTTGCGATTTTATATCAGGATAACATAACGTAACTGGAGGTCCTCTGACAACCAATTCCAAGAAGTGACGTCATTTCCAAGAATTTCGTGGATAATATTTCTGCAGCCCTGGCGAAAAATTCTTGACCAATTTCGCGACTTTGTATCAGGATAATA
>NW_017019036.1:0-208 GCF_001483705.2 Eufriesea mexicana | reverse complement strand
CTTCACATAACCTATCCTAATAGTGCCAAATGTAACCAAACTCTACTTAACTTGCCGCCGCCGCTATTGCTGGCCTTCCAAGAGACTAACACAACGTATTAGAGTAGAGTAGAGCGCATTGGTCCATAGAATCGTAGTGTACAGCGGAAAAGTCAAAGGTAACCAAACCTAACCCAAGCTAACGTATCCCTGCCTGACGTGCCAAGCT
>NW_017019035.1:0-208 GCF_001483705.2 Eufriesea mexicana | reverse complement strand
TTTTTTTGTGGATGCCACAAATAGTGGTCGCGTCCTGTCAGGTTGAATAAGGTTACGTTTGTAAACGTTACGTTTGGCTAGGTTAGGATAGGCTTCTTTGACTTCTGCGTTATACACTGCTATCTGTCGACATCTGCGCTCTACGGCGTTCTAATATTCTCTGATTGGCTCTGGGAAGGCGAGCAATATCGGTGCCGATGTGTCAGGT
>NW_017019034.1:0-208 GCF_001483705.2 Eufriesea mexicana | reverse complement strand
CAATGGATTCAAGGCGTTGGGCGACCTATTCACCAAGCTATAACAAATTATAGATTTTGAATATACCTATTCTCTGCCAAGTAGATGGCTGTACTTGCCATTGGTGTGAAGGTGTTAGGCGATCTACTCTCCATTCTATAGGAGATTATTGATTTTAAATTGACATATTCTCTGGAAAGTAGATGGCTGTACTAACCATTGGATTGAA
>NW_017019033.1:0-208 GCF_001483705.2 Eufriesea mexicana | reverse complement strand
CACCCGTAAACTCATCTATCCATACATACATCCATGGATACATCCATACATACATCCACACTCTCATCCATACGTACTTCCATCCATACACCCATCCATCCATACACCCATACATCCATAGATCCATACATCCATACATATATAGATCCATGCATCCATACATCCGTACATACGTCCATCCATTCCTCAATCCATTCATACATCCACC
>NW_017019032.1:0-208 GCF_001483705.2 Eufriesea mexicana | reverse complement strand
GATGTATATGTGGATGGGTGTATGTATGTACGTGTGTATGTATGTACGAATGTGTGGATGATATGGATGTATGGATGTATGGATGTATATACGTATGGATGTATGGATGGATGGATGTATGAATGGATGTATGCATGGATGTTTATATGGATGTATGTATGGATGTATGAATGGGTGTATGTATGAATGTATGTGGGTGTGTATGTAT
>NW_017019031.1:0-208 GCF_001483705.2 Eufriesea mexicana | reverse complement strand
ATAGATCCGCAGTGCATAACACAACAGTCGAAGATACCATATCCTCATGTTACCATACGTAACGTAACAGAACGTAGCTTAGCTCAACCTACCTCGCCGAGAAAACTGTTGCTTGGCACCCCACAGGCAAGCAGAGTTTAATGCAGCACAGTATAGCGCAGTAGCCCACCGCATTTCCTTGTGTAGCACAAGAGTGGAAGATATCCTC
>NW_017019030.1:0-208 GCF_001483705.2 Eufriesea mexicana | reverse complement strand
AAAATAAGGTGTAAGAAATACAGCAGAACATTGATTTTCCAAACATTAGTTATTCAAACACCGGTTATCCGGATACAACAGTTAATTTACTACATGTACAAACTGAACATAAATATCCAAATACTCGAATGCTATTTTAATTAATACATGGAAGAAGTAGAGAATTAATAAAAATTATTAAAAACACATTCAATCAAAGAAATACATG
>NW_017019029.1:0-208 GCF_001483705.2 Eufriesea mexicana | reverse complement strand
ACTCCGAACAGCAGTGTATAGCTCAAAAGTCAATGCTATCCTATCTTAACCAAACCAAACAAAACAATACAAAACGTAACCTAGCTCAACCTATCGTGCCTAGGCCACTGTTGCTGACATCCACAGAAGCAAGCAGATCATATTGGAGCGCAGTAGAGCGCAGAAATATACCGAATAGCAGCGTAAAGCACAATAGCCAAAGATATCA
>NW_017019028.1:0-208 GCF_001483705.2 Eufriesea mexicana | reverse complement strand
GTTCTGAGGCTGCTAGACCACCTCGACGTAGGTGCACGTCAGCTAGGCACCGTGGGGTTGCGAGTCCCATACTACGGCCGACCAAGGTCGAACGTAGCCCCTGCGGTGGGAGCAATATGGACAGCAGGAGTCCACCGAATAGCAGTGAATGACACATAAGTCAAAGTTATCCTATCCTAACCTAACCAATCGTATCATAACCAAACGC
>NW_017019027.1:0-208 GCF_001483705.2 Eufriesea mexicana | reverse complement strand
TGGAAAGATCCTCATGGCGTGCTAAAGCCATTGCAATGCTCTGGAATCTGGTTGGAAAGTTCAGTTTTATTGATATTTTCGACTAATATCGTGGTGATCTAGCTTCATTGCATAAATAGGGAGGAAAGATTCAATTGGCGTGCTTTAGTCGTCGCAATGCAACAAAATCTGCATGGAAAGTTCAATTTTGTTGACATTTTCGACTAAT
>NW_017019026.1:0-208 GCF_001483705.2 Eufriesea mexicana | reverse complement strand
GTCAAACCTATCCTCTCCAAACTAAACCAATCGTAACACAACCGAACGTAACCTAACTGAACCGAACGCACCCCGACCGCTTCAGCTCGCCTCCTCAGATCCAAGCCGAACACGCTAGTGGAGAGTATAATGCAGAAATCCGTAAAATCGAAGTGCATATCTGAAAGTTCCACGCCACCAAATCCGAACCCAAACAAACAGAACATAA
>NW_017019025.1:0-208 GCF_001483705.2 Eufriesea mexicana | reverse complement strand
AAAGTTAGCTCACCACAATACTAGCCGGAAATGTCAATAAAATGGAACTTTTCTGCATATTCTGAAGCATTGCAATTGCAACAGCTAGCCAATAGAATCCTTCCCCCTTATTTATGAACGATAGTTACCTCACAACGACATTAACCGAAAATATCAATAAAATTTTATTTTCCAGCAGGATTCTATAGAATGCAATGCCTATAGCACG
>NW_017019024.1:0-208 GCF_001483705.2 Eufriesea mexicana | reverse complement strand
TGCCAATTGTATCCTTTCTCCTTATTTATGAAAGAAAGATAGCACACCATGATATAAGTCTAAAATGTCAATGAAATTGAGTTTTCCTGCCAGATTCCATAGCGTTGCAAAGCCTATAGCGCGCCAAAAGTATCTTTCCCCCTTGCTTATGCAAGGACGTTTGGCCTCCACGATATTTGTCGAAAATGTGAATAAAATTTTATTGTCC
>NW_017019023.1:0-208 GCF_001483705.2 Eufriesea mexicana | reverse complement strand
CTCCTTATTTATGCGAGAAAGTTAACTCACCACGATATTAGCCGAGAAAGTGTCAATGAAATTCAACTTTCCATCCAGATTCTATGGCATTGCGAAGGCTATAGCAAGCCAATAAAATCATTCATTCTTTTTATGCAAGAAAGGCAGCTCACCACGATATTAGCCGAAACTGTCGATAAAATTGAATCTGCCAGGCACATTCTATATC
>NW_017019022.1:0-208 GCF_001483705.2 Eufriesea mexicana | reverse complement strand
GACCTTTGTGCCACGCACTGCAATGCGGTGGATTACTGCGTTCTACTGTGCCCTTGTATGTTATGCTTCACTTCGGGGAGGCCAGCGATAGTGGACTCGGCACGTTAGGTTGAATTATTTTGCGTTTTGGATATGTTAATTTATGTTCCGTTTGGTCATGCTGTCTTCAACTCCTGTCTTAAACACTGCCATTCGATGGGTTTCTGCA
>NW_017019021.1:0-208 GCF_001483705.2 Eufriesea mexicana | reverse complement strand
TTGCCGTGCTATCGCCATTACAATGCTATAGATTCTGCCTCGAAAATTCAATTTTAATAACAACTTCGAATAATATCGCTGTGTGCTAACTTTCGTGCATAATTAAGTGGGTAAGATTCTATTGGCCAGCTACAGCCATTGCAAATCTATAGTATCCGTATGGAAAATTCAGTTTTATTGAAATTTTCGACTAATATCGTGGTGAGCT
>NW_017019020.1:0-208 GCF_001483705.2 Eufriesea mexicana | reverse complement strand
ACTGGGTATTCACGGTCAATTGGAAGTCTCTAGTTCTCTCTTCTTTTCCAGTAGCAAAATTCCGATTTCTTCTCAAACGGCGCTAAACTCTGTCAATCGAACGACCAAAGATTTCACTTGGAATTTATTCTCAAATCGTTGCAACTCCTCTCCAATTAACTCTATCTATCTTTCAAATATACAAATGTTTCTTTACATTTTACACAGA
>NW_017019019.1:0-208 GCF_001483705.2 Eufriesea mexicana | reverse complement strand
AATGGCAACTACAGCCATCTACTTGCCAAAGAATTGGTCTATTCAAAATCTATTATCTGTTATTGCTTGGTGAATAGATCACCTAACGACTTCTATAGAATTGCAAGTACAGCCATCTACTTGCCAGAGCATTAGTCTATTCAAGATATATGAGCAGCCATAGCTTGGTGATTAGATCGCATATCGCCTGCAATCCAATGGCATGTGC
>NW_017019018.1:0-208 GCF_001483705.2 Eufriesea mexicana | reverse complement strand
AAAGCTGTCATACCGTAAACTAGCCAAAGGTGACGTAACCAAACGTTACATAACTGAACCGAAAGCGGCGAAAGCACTGTTGCTATACTCCGCAGAGCTAAGCACAGCATATTAGAGTAACGTGTAACGCAGAAATCGTCTGAATAGCAGTGTACAGCAAAAAATTCAATGCCGCCATATTCTAACATAAGCAAACGTAACATAACCG
>NW_017019017.1:0-208 GCF_001483705.2 Eufriesea mexicana | reverse complement strand
CAACGTAACCTAACACAACCAAGCGGAAAATATCTTTACCCAACGTGCCACGACCGCTATTGCTGGCCTCCGGAGAGTCGATCAGAGTATTGTAGAGCAGTGTAGGATATTGAAATCCAAAGAGTATTCGTGTGCGGCACAAATATCAAAGCAATTCTATCCTAACATGACCATACGTAACATAGCCAAACGCAACATAACTCAGCCC
>NW_017019016.1:0-208 GCF_001483705.2 Eufriesea mexicana | reverse complement strand
GACTTCTGCGCCCCACTCCGCGCTAATACGTTCTGCTTGGCTCTGGGCTGGTCAGCGGGAGTGGTCTCGGCACGCTAGGTTGAGTTACGCTACGTTCCGCAAGGGTAGGTTAGGAAGGCATGGTTAGGATTTCTTTGACTTTTGCGCCATACACTGTTATTCGGTGGATTCCTGCGCACAATATTGCTCTACTTTTCTCTGTCTGACT
>NW_017019015.1:0-208 GCF_001483705.2 Eufriesea mexicana | reverse complement strand
TCCGCCTTATTTACGCAAGAAGGCTAACTCACCACGATATTAGTTGAAAATGTCTATAAAATCAAAACTGCCAGGCACATTCCATATCATTTAAATGGATATATCACGCCAAAAGGATCTGTCCGCCATATTTATGCAAGGAAGCTAGCTCACCACGATATTAGACGAAAATGACAATTAAATTGAACTTTCCAGCCAGATTCTGCAG
>NW_017019014.1:0-208 GCF_001483705.2 Eufriesea mexicana | reverse complement strand
TATTTTCCAGGAGGATTCTATAGCATGCAATGCCTATAGCACGCCAAAAGAATCGTTCCTCCTAATATATGCAACAAAGTTAGCTCACCACGGTATTAGTCGAAAATATCAACAAAATGGAACTTTCCAGGCAGATTCTAAAGCATTGCGAAGGCTATAGCACGCCAATAGAATCTTTCTTGCTTATTTATGCAAGAAAGTTAACTCA
>NW_017019013.1:0-208 GCF_001483705.2 Eufriesea mexicana | reverse complement strand
AATACTAATTACATGCGCTATACTTAGCAACACACACGTTGCAGTAACAATTCTCGCACGCGAGCACGCCCAGCACGTATTCCAAAATTTCAAGAGCCAAGATCCGAGGTACGTTACGGGTGTGCTTGTGAAAGCAAATACAGCAGAAAATTGTCGAAAATCCGCAATTGTGCACCACCCTCTCTCAGCGCGGAGGACAATTAATTCC
>NW_017019012.1:0-208 GCF_001483705.2 Eufriesea mexicana | reverse complement strand
AACCTGACCCAAACCACCCTAACATGTCCAAACGTTACGTAGCTCAAACTCACCTGTGGAGACTCATCAGAGTGAACTAGAGCACAGTAGAGCGCAGAAATACAAGGAATGGCAGTGTACATAACAAAAGTCAGCGATATCCTGTCATAACCTGGTCCAACCTAACCTCACCAAACGCAGAACAGCTAAACATAATGGGCCCTGTAGA
>NW_017019011.1:0-208 GCF_001483705.2 Eufriesea mexicana | reverse complement strand
GTAGATGGCTGTACTTGCCATTGGTTGAAGACGTTAGGCGACCGATTCACCAAGCTATAACAAGTTATAGATTTCGAAAACACGTATTCTCTTGCAAGTACATGGCTGTACTTGCCATTGAATTGAAGGAGTTAGGCCAACTATACACCAAGCTATAACAGGCTATAGACCTTGAATAGACCTATTCTCTGGCAAGTAGATGGCTGTA
>NW_017019010.1:0-208 GCF_001483705.2 Eufriesea mexicana | reverse complement strand
AGCCATTTCAATGCAATAGAATCAGTCAGGAAAGTTCAATTTTATTGACATTTTCGACTAATACCGTGGTGTGCTAGCTTTCTTACGTAAATAAGGGCGAAAGATTCTATTGGCGTGCTATAGCCTTTGTAATGCTATAGAATCTGGCTGGAAAATTCATTTTTATTGACGTTTTCGACTAATACCGTGGTGAGCTCTCTTCCTTGCA
>NW_017019009.1:0-208 GCF_001483705.2 Eufriesea mexicana | reverse complement strand
TTGGATCGTAGTGTAGAGCAGAAAAATCGATGATAACCAAACCTAACGCAAACTATCATAGCCAAAACTATCGTAGGAAAGCTCAAAGTAACTAGCCGCGGCCACTATGGCAGGCCTCCCCAGGCACTAGCAGACTAGGTTAGACCACAGCGGATGGCATGTATCCACCGAATATCTGTTTATAGCACGAAAGTCAAAGATACCCTAA
>NW_017019008.1:0-208 GCF_001483705.2 Eufriesea mexicana | reverse complement strand
GTGTATCGCGCAAAAGTCAAATCGATTCTAACCAAATAGAGCCCAACTTAACCTAACCAAACGTAAACAACTAAACCATACGCGCCACGACCACTGTTGCAGGCATCCTCCGAGATAAGCAGATGGTGGTACAGCAATACAGAGAGCAGATATCGGACGAATAGCAGTGTATAGCACAGAGGTCAAAGTCGTCCTAACCAAACTTGAC
>NW_017019007.1:0-208 GCF_001483705.2 Eufriesea mexicana | reverse complement strand
GCTTCGAATTTCCTGATGTACACTGCGATTATACGGATTTCTGCGTTATAGTCTCCACTAATGTGCTCTGCTTTGCTCTGCGGAGGGCAGCAATAGCCTTGGTTGCATGCCTGGTTGAGTAAGGCTACGTTTGGACAGGCAAGCCGAGAGTGGCTTCGGCTTTAGTGCTATAGACCGCTATTAGGGGGATTCCTGCGCCGTGCGGTGC
>NW_017019006.1:0-208 GCF_001483705.2 Eufriesea mexicana | reverse complement strand
CAATTGCAGTGTATATCAGAAAAGTCGAAGATATCCAAACCTAACCGAATCTAACATTGCATAACAAACCGTGTCCTATCACAACATAGTATTACAAGACCACTATTACTGGCTTCCCAAGAGACAAGCAGGACCTACTGGAGCACAGTAGAGCGCAGAAGTCCACCGCATTATAGTGTACATGGTGGAAGTCAAAGATATCCTAATC
>NW_017019005.1:0-208 GCF_001483705.2 Eufriesea mexicana | reverse complement strand
GTTAACTTGCTTGCATAAATAAGGAGGAGAGATCCTGTTGGCGAGCTATGGCCATTGCAGTCCTCTAAAATCCGGCTGTAAAATTCAATTTTATTGACTTTTTTGACAAATATCGTGCTGAGATAACTTTCTTGCATAAATAAGAAGGAAACGTTGTACAGGCGTGCTATTGACATTGCAACGCTATAGAATCTGGATGGAAAATTCA
>NW_017019004.1:0-208 GCF_001483705.2 Eufriesea mexicana | reverse complement strand
CAGATTCTATAGCTTTGCAATGGCTATGGCACGCCAATAAAATCTTTCCTCCTTATTTATGCATGAAAAATAGCTCGCCACGATTTTAGACGAAAATGTCAATAAAATTGTAATTACGAGGCAGACTCAATAGCATTGCAATGGCTACAGCATTCCAATAGAATCATTCCCCCTTATTTATGAGAGAAAGTTACCTCACTACGATAAT
>NW_017019003.1:0-208 GCF_001483705.2 Eufriesea mexicana | reverse complement strand
TAAGAATAACGAGCCGCGTCCAATATGGCTAGCCTGCCCATCGGCAGGCAGAGCATAATAGAGGAGGCGAGACGTCCGAAGTACATAGGATCGCGGGGTATACCAGAAAAGTCCAAGCTACCCATACATGCCCCAAACGAGCATAACATACCCAAACTTGACCTAACTCAAACTAACGTGCTGCGGCATCTGCTCCTGGCTTCCCCAG
>NW_017019002.1:0-208 GCF_001483705.2 Eufriesea mexicana | reverse complement strand
GTAGCAGCGTACAGCACAAGAGGCAAAGCAATCCTGACCAAACCTAACCAAACCTACCATAACTAGACGTAACACACCTTGACCTATCGTGCCGCGGTCACAATTGCTGGCGTCCAAAGAGACAAGCAGAATGTGATAGAGCAGTGTAGAGCGCAGCAGCACACCGAGTAACAGCGTATAGCTCAAAGGTCGAAGCTATCCTCTCCGA
>NW_017019001.1:0-208 GCF_001483705.2 Eufriesea mexicana | reverse complement strand
AACATCAATTAAACGAAGAATTTTAACCTGTTAAAATCGATCCCATGAATAAAATAAAAATCAGAAAGAGAGAATAATTTCATTTGCAGAGAATCATAGAATTCTTCAAATACTATTTAAATCCATAGATCCCATATTCCTCGATCAACATCCCCGAAGAATGCTATAACTAGAACACTATAACTATAACGCTCTAAGGGTGCATAGA
>NW_017019000.1:0-208 GCF_001483705.2 Eufriesea mexicana | reverse complement strand
TACACTGCTATTAGACCGTTGTCTGCGCTCTGCATTGCTCTACAAGCATCTGCTTGAATGTGGGGACGCCAGCAATAGCGGTCATGTCACCTCTGGTTGTGTTAGGTTACGTTCGGTTATGTCAAGTTATTATAAGTTTATAACGAATGGCTTTGACAAGTGTGCTATACACTGCTATACGGCAAATTAAGGAGCTCTACTCTACTCT
>NW_017018999.1:0-208 GCF_001483705.2 Eufriesea mexicana | reverse complement strand
TTCGACTAATATCATGGCGAGCAATCTTTCTTTCATAAATAAGCAGGAAGGATTCAATTGACGCGCTATATGCGTTGCAATGCTGCAGAATCCTGCTGGAAAATTCAATTTTACTGACATTTTGGACTAACATCGTGGTGAGATGACTTTCTTGCATATATAAGAAGGAAAGATCCAATTCACGTCCGATAGACGTCGCGATGCTATG
>NW_017018998.1:0-208 GCF_001483705.2 Eufriesea mexicana | reverse complement strand
TATATGTATGGATGTATGTATGGTTGTATGGATGTTTGTATTGATGGATTCATGGATGCGTGGGTTTATGAATGTATGGATGGATGGATGTATGGGTATATGGATGGACGGAAGGATGTATGGATGTATGTATGTATGGATGTATGAATGGATGGGTGTACGAATGTATGGATATACGGATGTATGGATGTATGGATGTATGCTTGCA
>NW_017018997.1:0-208 GCF_001483705.2 Eufriesea mexicana | reverse complement strand
TTACAATGAGAATAAATTTCAAAATTAATTTTATCCTTTGTCACTTTAAAGCAGATTTCTAGAAAATTACAGGAAAAGAGAAAAGAATTTTCACACTTTCGCAAACAAACTGTCAAAATACAGACATAAGATAACGGTGCTAACATTGTTGAGCGAGGCATGAATGTGTGAGAGAGAAGAAAGGAGGAGGAAGGAAAAGGAAGAGAAG
>NW_017018996.1:0-208 GCF_001483705.2 Eufriesea mexicana | reverse complement strand
AGGCTTGGGTAGCCCTGACCTTTCTGCTATTCACAGCCATTCTATTGGTTTCTGAGCTCCGCCCTCCTCTAATATGTTCTGCTTCTGCTTGTGGAGGCCGGCAATAGTGGTCTAGGCACGCTAGGCCTTGTTAGGTTACGTTCGACTATGCTACGTTTGGCTATATTTGGATAATGTAGCTTCGACTATCGTGCTGTGCACTGCGATT
>NW_017018995.1:0-208 GCF_001483705.2 Eufriesea mexicana | reverse complement strand
TGCAATGCTATAGAATCGTCCTGGAAAATTCAATTTTATTATCATTTTCGACTAATATCGTGCAGAGATGGCTTCCTTGCATTAGAAAGAAGGAAAGATCCTTTTGGGGTGCTATTGAGATTGCAATGTCGTAGAATCTGGCTGAAAAATACAATTTTATTGACATTTTTGGCTAATATCGTGGTGAGTTAACTTTCTCGCATAAATA
>NW_017018994.1:0-208 GCF_001483705.2 Eufriesea mexicana | reverse complement strand
ATTTTATTGACATTTTCTGCTAATAACGTGGTGAGTTAGCTTTCTCGCATATATATGGAGGATCGATTCTAATGGTGTGCTATAGGCATTGCAATGAAGTAGAATCCTCCTGGAAAATTCAATTGTATTGACATTCTCGACTATAATCGCGGTGTGCTAACTTTCTTGCATAAACAAGGAGGAAAGATTATGTTGGCAAACTGGAATC
>NW_017018993.1:0-208 GCF_001483705.2 Eufriesea mexicana | reverse complement strand
TCTGCTAACGTAACCAACCGTAAAGTAACCGAACGTAACACAACTCAATCTAACGTGTCGCAAGCACTATTTCTGGCCTCCAGAGAATCACGCAGAACACACTATAGGAGAGTAGAATGCAGAAATACGTAGTATCGCAGTGTAAATCAGAAAAGTCAAAGATACCCATACCTAACACAAATCAACACAACAAAACCAAACATATCCA
>NW_017018992.1:0-208 GCF_001483705.2 Eufriesea mexicana | reverse complement strand
TCTGCAGTGCTCTACCGTATTCTACTCGTCTCTGGGGAAGCCAGCAATATTGGTCTCGGCTCGGTAGGTTTAGTTATTCTACGTTTGGTTCAGGCAAGGTTATGTCAGGTTGGGTCAAGATATCCTTGCCTTTCGTCCTATGCACTGCCATTTGATGGCTTTTTGCGCTCCACTGTGCTCTTGTACATTCTGCTTGGCTCTGGCAGTG
>NW_017018991.1:0-208 GCF_001483705.2 Eufriesea mexicana | reverse complement strand
TAGAAGTGTATAGCACAAAGGACAAAGCGATCCAAACCAAACATAACCAAACCTAACACAACTTAACGTAACATAACCCAAACAAACATGCCACAGCCGCTATTTCCGCCCTCCGCAGAGACATGCGGATGCCAGTGCTGCAGTACAGCGCACAGGTATTGAACGAATTGCAGTGTGTGGCACAAAAGGCAAGGCTATACTAACTAAA
>NW_017018990.1:0-208 GCF_001483705.2 Eufriesea mexicana | reverse complement strand
ATGTTATGTTTGCGATGGTTAGGTTTGGATAGCTTAGACTTTTCTGCTGTACACTACGGTCGTATGGATTTCTGCGATCTACTCTCCTCTAATATGCAGTGCTTGTCTCTGTGGAGGCCAGCAATACTGGTCGCGGCACGATAGATTGAGTTATGTTACGTTTGCTTATATTACGTTTGGATTGGTTAGGGCAAGGAAGGGTTGAGTT
>NW_017018989.1:0-208 GCF_001483705.2 Eufriesea mexicana | reverse complement strand
TTTAACGCCTTCAATCCAATGGCAAGTACGGCCATCAACTTGCCAGAGATTAGGTCTATTAAATATCTATAAACTGCTATTGTTTGGCGAATAGGGCCCCTAACGCCACGAATCCAATGGCAAGTACAGCCGTCTACTTGCCAGCGAATAGGTCTATTCAAAATCTATAACTTGTTATAGCTTGGTATGCAGATCGACTAACGCCTTA
>NW_017018988.1:0-208 GCF_001483705.2 Eufriesea mexicana | reverse complement strand
GATCAAGGATGTTCTACTTTGCTCTGGGCAGGCAGGTTGCGTTAGGTTGTGTCAGGTTACGTTTGGGTATGTTGCGATTGGTTAGAATAGGAGACGATAGCTTTGAATTTTGCGCTTTGCACTGCCATTCGACTGATTCCTGAACTCTACTGTGCTCTGATACTTTCAGCCTGACTGTGGGAAAGACAGAAATACTGGTATCGGCACA
>NW_017018987.1:0-208 GCF_001483705.2 Eufriesea mexicana | reverse complement strand
TAGATTTTGAATAGACCTATTTTCTAGCAAGCAGATGTCTGAACTTGCCTTTGGATTGAAGGCTTTAGGCGATCTGTTCGCCAAACTATAACAGTTTATAGATTTTGAACAGACCTATTCTCTGGCAAGTAGATAGCTGTACTTGCATTGGTTGAAGGCGATAGGCGATCTATTCACCAAGCTATAACAGGTTATAGATTTTGAATAG
>NW_017018986.1:0-208 GCF_001483705.2 Eufriesea mexicana | reverse complement strand
ATTTACTCCACGTTCGGTTATGTTAGGTTAGCTTGAGTTATGTTTGGATAGCTTTGCCTTTCGCGGTATAAACTGTTGTTCGGATGACTTCAGCGCTCCACTGTGCCCTTGTATTTTCTGCTTGGCTCTGGGGGGGGGGCCAGCTACAGTGGGCTCGGCACGTTAGGTTGTGTTAGGTTAGTTTGGTTATGTTATGTTAGCCTGCGTT
>NW_017018985.1:0-208 GCF_001483705.2 Eufriesea mexicana | reverse complement strand
CTAATATCGTGGTGAGCTAACATCCTTGCGTAAGTAAGGAGGAAAGATGCTTTTTGAGTGCTAAAGCCATAGCAATGGTATAGAATGTGGCTGGAAAATACTATTTTGTTCACATTTTCGACTAATATCGTGGTGAGCGAACTTTCTGACTTAAGTAAGGAGGAAAGATGCTTTCTGAGTGCTATAGCCATCGCAATGATATAGATTG
>NW_017018984.1:0-208 GCF_001483705.2 Eufriesea mexicana | reverse complement strand
ATAATTCCTTCTTATTTATGCATCAAAATTAGCTCTCCACGATATTAGTCGAAGATGTAAATAGAATTGAATTTTCCAGACATTCTTTATAGCATTGCAATGGCTATAGAATGCCAATAGTGCCTTTCTTCCTTATTTATGCAAGAAAAATAGCTCACCATGATATTGAAAATGTCTATAAAATTGAGTTTTCCACACTGATTTTGTA
>NW_017018983.1:0-208 GCF_001483705.2 Eufriesea mexicana | reverse complement strand
TGTTTGGTTATATTTGGCTAATTTAAGTTTCGTTAGGGTGGCATTGACTTTTGTGGTACACCCGGCTTTTAGCTGTATTTCTGTGATCTGCCGTGCCCTAATGCATTCAGGTTGGATTTGGGGAGGGCAGGAGCAGTGTTCGCGTCTCGTCATATTGAGCTATGGTACTTCTGGTTTGGTTAGGATAGGTCTGGTTAGGTTAGACTTT
>NW_017018982.1:0-208 GCF_001483705.2 Eufriesea mexicana | reverse complement strand
CCGGTCAAAGCAAGTTCGTACGTGTCCGCGACAACGCAAGTGTGTTTTAAAAGTGTTTGAAGAAAAGAGGGACAAATAATATTGGCATCGCTATCCTGACACCGTGACAAGAGAAAGATAGAGTGACGCGGATCCTAGGACGAAGGCGACAGCCAATCAAAAACCTGCTTTGATATGGAGAACGGTGAATAGTTGGTAAGTCGCATGT
>NW_017018981.1:0-208 GCF_001483705.2 Eufriesea mexicana | reverse complement strand
AGCTACGGCTAGAGATGTTTACTATTGAACACACAGTGCTTAGTATATCCACCAAGAGAACAACGTAGCCGTTGGGTTAATTTGCTCACAGATGATCTATTCTTCACAGCTATTCTATAGTAATGAATATAGTGTACAGTTATGTCTAGAGAAGTTTATATTCGGCTCTACAGTTATTGGTACATCTACCAGTAGAGCACAGTAGCCC
>NW_017018980.1:0-208 GCF_001483705.2 Eufriesea mexicana | reverse complement strand
GCTATAGAATATGGCTGGAAAATTTTATTTCAATGACATTTTCGACTAATATCGTGGTGAGCTGACTTTCTTGCATAAGTAAGGAGGAAAGATATTATGGGCGTGCTATAGCCATTGCATTGATACAGAATGTGTTTGGAAAATTCAAATTACTGACACTTACTACTAACATCGTGGTGAGCTTGCTTTCTTGCATAAATAAGGAGGA
>NW_017018979.1:0-208 GCF_001483705.2 Eufriesea mexicana | reverse complement strand
GACTAGGATAGGATACGTTCGGTTGGGATATCTATGACTTTTGCGCTAAAAACTGCGGTTCGGTGTATTTTTGCGCTCCACTGTGCACTAATATTTTCTGTTTGGCTCTCGTTATGCCTGCAATAGAGGTCTCGGCTCGATAGGCTTTGTTATTCCACGTTTCGTTAGGTAAGGTTTGGTATGCTATGTTTGGGATGACTTAGAATCA
>NW_017018978.1:0-208 GCF_001483705.2 Eufriesea mexicana | reverse complement strand
GCGATCTATTCACCAAGCTAAAACAGATTATACACATTGAATAGACCTAATCAATGGCAAGTAATAGGCTGTACTTGCCATTGGATTGAAGGGGTTTGGCGATCTATTCACCAAGCTATAGCTGATTATAGACTTTGAATAGAACTATTCTCTGGCAAGTATCTGGCTGTACTTGCCATTGGATTGCAGGCGATAGGCGACCTATTTA
>NW_017018977.1:0-208 GCF_001483705.2 Eufriesea mexicana | reverse complement strand
ATGAATAGCACAAGAGTCGAAGATACCATATCATAACCAGACCTAATCCTACCCAACCAAACGCAGAATATCTCAACAAAACTTAAAGCGTCCGCTGCTCCTGGCCTCGCAATAGGTGAGCAGAAAGTGTCAGTGCACAGTAGACCACAGGTGTACTCCAAATGGTAGTGTATAGTACGAAAGTCGTAGCTATCCTAACCAAACTTCA
>NW_017018976.1:0-208 GCF_001483705.2 Eufriesea mexicana | reverse complement strand
ATGGATGGATTGAGGTATGGATGGACGGATGTACATATGTATGAATGTATGGATGTATATGTGTACGGATGTATGGATGTGTGGATGTACGGATGTATGGATGTGTGGATGTACGTATGTATGAATGTATGGATGTAATAATGTGTGGATGTATATCTGTATGTATGTATGGATGGCTGGATGTATCAGCAGATGGATGTATGGTTGG
>NW_017018975.1:0-208 GCF_001483705.2 Eufriesea mexicana | reverse complement strand
CAATGCTCTTCGGTGTTTTTCTGCGTTCTACTGGGATCTAGTATGCTCTGCTTGGCTCTGGGCAGGCCAGAAATTTCGGTCTCGACTTGCTAGTTGTAGATATTCTATGCTTCATTAGGTTAGGCTAGGTCAGGCTAGGTTAGGGTGTCTTTAACTTTTGTCCAATACACTGCTGTATGGCGGCTTTCTGCTCTCTACTGTGCTGTAG
>NW_017018974.1:0-208 GCF_001483705.2 Eufriesea mexicana | reverse complement strand
GGTGAATAGATCGCCTATCGCCTTCAATCCAATGGCAAGTACAGTCATCTACTTGCCAGAGGATAGGTGTATTCAAAATCTATAACCTG
The DNA here is from genome assembly GCF_001483705.2 of Eufriesea mexicana. Taxonomy (NCBI): domain Eukaryota; kingdom Metazoa; phylum Arthropoda; class Insecta; order Hymenoptera; family Apidae; genus Eufriesea; species Eufriesea mexicana. Next base: position 119 of record NW_017018974.1, on the reverse strand, counting down.
ATATAGCTTGGTGAAAAGATCGCCAAACGCCTTCAACCCCATGGCAAGTACAGCCGTCTACTTGCCAGAGAATAGGCCTATTCAATATCTATAACCTGTTATAGCTTGGTGAATAGATC
>NW_017018973.1:0-208 GCF_001483705.2 Eufriesea mexicana | reverse complement strand
ACGTCCCGACCCCACTACTGCATGCCCTCCCAGGGCCAAGCTGAACAAATTGGAGCACAGTAGAGTGCAGAAATCCTCCGAAAAGCCGGGTACAGCGCAAGAGTAATAGCTAGACCACCCTAACCAGACCAATCGCAAAGTAACAAAACGTAGCCTTACTCAACGTAACGTGCCGGTACCACAGCTGCTGGCCCTCCCAGAGCAAAGC
>NW_017018972.1:0-208 GCF_001483705.2 Eufriesea mexicana | reverse complement strand
TAGAATTGCAATGGCTATGGCACGCCAACGGAATCTTTCGTCCATATTCATCCAAGAAAGTTTGCTCGCCACGATATTAGTCGACAATGAGAATAAAATTGAATTTGCCATCCAGGTACTATAGAATTACAATGGATATAGCTGGCCAATAGGATCTTCCCTAATTATTTATGCATGGATGACAGCTCACCACGATATTGGTCGAAAA
>NW_017018971.1:0-208 GCF_001483705.2 Eufriesea mexicana | reverse complement strand
GATGGCTGTATGGATGGGTGGAAGTGTGGATGAATTGAGGTACGGATGGACGAATGTACGGACCTATGGATGTATGGGTTAATATATGTATGGATTTATAGGTGGATGGATGTATCGAACGATGGAAGTACAAATGGATGGTTTATGGATGTATGGGCGGGCGGATGTGTGGATGGACGGATGAACGGATGTATGGATGCATGTGTAG
>NW_017018970.1:0-208 GCF_001483705.2 Eufriesea mexicana | reverse complement strand
TGCGGAGCGTAGAAGACCATAAAACAGCTGTGTGTATCGCAAAAGTAAAGGCTATCCTGACCAACCAGAATGCGGTCTGTCTCAACTTAACGTGACGCGACCACAAATGCTGGCGTACCGAAAGCCAAATAGGACATATTACTCGAGAGAAGAGCGCAGAAATCCATAGAATCGCAGTGTACAGCAGAAGAGTCAAAGGTATCCATCC
>NW_017018969.1:0-208 GCF_001483705.2 Eufriesea mexicana | reverse complement strand
AGAGGTCAATGTAGCATATCCTAACCTAGCCGGACGTAACGCATCCAAACGAAGTCTAGCACAATCTAACATGGCCAGACCACTATTGCTGGCCTCCACAGAGACAAGCAGAATATACTAGAGCTCAGTAGGGCGTAGAAACCATCGCATTGCGGTGAATAGCACTAAGGCCGTAGATATGCTATCCTAACCAGACCTAACCAAACTT
>NW_017018968.1:0-208 GCF_001483705.2 Eufriesea mexicana | reverse complement strand
CGGCCATCAATCCATACTTTCATCCACCCATACACACATCCTTCCATACATCCATCCAGATATACATGCAGACATCCACACATCCATAAAACCATTCTTCCGTACATCCGTTCATCCATACCTCAGTCCAACCATACATCCATCTATCCACACAACCATTCATCCATACATACATACATCCATACATCCATCTTTCCATACATCCATC
>NW_017018967.1:0-208 GCF_001483705.2 Eufriesea mexicana | reverse complement strand
CACGCCAATTGAATCTTTCCTCCGTATTTATATAATAAAGTTGGCTCACCACGATATTAGTCGTAAATGTCAATAAAATTGCATTTTCCAGCCACATTCTATACCATTGCAATTGCTATAGCACGCAAAAGGCGTCTTTCCTCCATACTTACGCGAGGAAGTTAGCTCACCAGGATATTAGTCGAAAATGTCAACAAAATTGTATTTT
>NW_017018966.1:0-208 GCF_001483705.2 Eufriesea mexicana | reverse complement strand
CCATCCATCCATACACCCATCCATCCGTACATCCGTCCATCCAAACCACAATCCATCCATAAATTCATCCATCCATACAAGCACGCTTACATACATCCATGGATCCATGCACCTGTCCATCCATGCATCCATCCATTCATTCATGCATGCATACACATCCATAAATCCATCCATACATTCATCCATCCATCCATACAGCCATCTTATC
>NW_017018965.1:0-208 GCF_001483705.2 Eufriesea mexicana | reverse complement strand
AAATTTTATTTTCCAGGAGGATTCTATAGCATTCAATGCCTACAGCACGCCAATAAAATCGTTCCTACTTAGTTATGTAAGAAAGTTAGCTCACCACGATATTAGTTGAAAATGTCAACAAAATTGTGTTTTCCAGCCACAACCAATATCATTTCAATGGCTGTAGCACTCAGAATGTATCTTTCCTCCTTACTTACGCCAGGAAGTC
>NW_017018964.1:0-208 GCF_001483705.2 Eufriesea mexicana | reverse complement strand
CTTTTCGTGTGCTATAGCCATTGCAATGATATAGTTTGAGGCTGGAAAATACAATTTTATTGGTACTTTCGACTAATATCGTGGTGAGCTAATTTCCTTGCATAGGTAAGGAGGAAGGATACTTTTGGCGTTCTATATCCATTGCAATGCTGCAGAATCTCTCCGGAAAATTAAATTTTATTGACATTATCGATTAATACCGTGGTGA
>NW_017018963.1:0-208 GCF_001483705.2 Eufriesea mexicana | reverse complement strand
AATTTAATCCAACGCAAACCCTTCTATATCTCGATTTGAACATAAATGGACTTACGCCACTTTCTAAATAAACGGCTCATTTAGATAATAGTTTATGAAAGGAATTGACCGATCCTGTGTAGAAATCTAGCTCGAAACTGGTCCTTTCTGCAAGTTCGCAAATTCGGGTCGGTATTGGCGTATCTGGAATTATTTATATTTGCAAGGC
>NW_017018962.1:0-208 GCF_001483705.2 Eufriesea mexicana | reverse complement strand
TCATGTCAGGTCTCATCAGGTCAGGTCAGGCCAGGCAAGGTCGGGGCAGGTCAGGTCAGGTCAGGTCTGGTCAAGTAAGGTCAAGTCAGGTTAGGTCATGTCAGGTCAGCCCGGGTTATGTCAGGTCAGGTCAGGTTATGTCAGATCAGGTCAGGTCAGGTCAGGTCATGTCATGTCATGTCTGGTCAGGTCAGGTCAGTCCGGTCAG
>NW_017018961.1:0-208 GCF_001483705.2 Eufriesea mexicana | reverse complement strand
CATTGCAATGCTGTAGAATCTGAAAGGAAAATTCAATTTTATTGACATTTTCGACTAATATCGCGGTGATCTAACTACCTTGCATAGGTAAGGAGGAAAGATTCAACTGGCGTGCTATAGCCATTGCGTTGACATAGAATGCGTGTGGAAAATTCAAATTTATTGACATTTTCGACTAACATCGTGGTGAGATAACTTTGTTGCACAT
>NW_017018960.1:0-208 GCF_001483705.2 Eufriesea mexicana | reverse complement strand
AAAGATCATATTGACGCGCAGTTGCCGTCGCAATGCTATAGTATCTGCATGGAAAATTCAATTCTATAGACATTTTCAAATAATAACGTGGTGAGCCAACTTTCTTGCATAAATAAGGAGCAAAGTTTCTACTGGCGTGCTATAACCATTGGAATGCTATGGAATCTGGCTGGAATATTCTATTTTATTGACATTGTTGACTAATATC
>NW_017018959.1:0-208 GCF_001483705.2 Eufriesea mexicana | reverse complement strand
CAATGCTATAGAATCTGGCTGGAAAATTCAAATTTATTGACATTTTCGACTAATACCGTGGTGTTCCAGCTTTCTTGCTTAAATAAGGAGGAAGGATTCAGGTGGCGTGCTATTGCCATTGCAGCGCTATAGAATCTGAAAGGAAAATTCTAATTTATTGACCTTTTCGACTCATATCGTGGTGAGATAAGTCTCTCGCATGAATAAG
>NW_017018958.1:0-208 GCF_001483705.2 Eufriesea mexicana | reverse complement strand
AGCTTGGTGAATAGATCGCCTATCGCCTTCAATCCAATGGCAAGTACAGCCATGTACTTGAAACAGAATGGGTCTATTCAAAGTCTGTAATCTGTTATAGCTTGGCTAATAGGCCGCCTAGCGTCTTCAACCAATGGCACAGACCGCCATCTACTTGCCAGAGAATAGGTCAATTCAAAATCAATAACCTGTTATAGAATGGAGAATA
>NW_017018957.1:0-208 GCF_001483705.2 Eufriesea mexicana | reverse complement strand
ATAGCACAAAAGTCAAAGCTATCCATTCCCAACATGACCAAGCATAACCAAACCGAACGCAGCCTATCTCAACCTAACGGGCCGAGGCCACTATTTCTGGCCTCCACAGCGCCAGTCAGAGCATATGAGAGACGTGTAGAGCGCGGAAATCCACCGAATAGTAGTGTATATCAGAAAATTTGTAGCTATCCAAACCGTACGATGGCCA
>NW_017018956.1:0-208 GCF_001483705.2 Eufriesea mexicana | reverse complement strand
AATAGTTTAAGTTAGGTTAATTTAGGTTAGTGTAGCTTTGACTTATGAGCTCAAAACTGATCTTTGGACTTCAGTGGTTTACTGTACTGTAACATATTCTGCTTGTCTCCGGGGAGGCCAGCAATGGCGGTTTTGGCACGGCAGATAAAGTTAGGTTACGTCTTGCTATGTTAGGTTAGTTTAGGTTTGGTAGGGGTGGCTTTGAATT
>NW_017018955.1:0-208 GCF_001483705.2 Eufriesea mexicana | reverse complement strand
TTATATAGGTTGGTTCAAATAAAAAATTTGAACGAAATGATTTTGTCATATATTTTTCGTTGTATTCGTTTATATGACAATAAAATAGAACTGTTTTTAACAAAATAGAGAAAAATTGAATCGTTAGATCGAGTTTCTATTCTTGGAGTAATTAATTTCTTTATTTATAATATATTTCAGGTATAAAATTTTTGGTACTTTGACGCAG
>NW_017018954.1:0-208 GCF_001483705.2 Eufriesea mexicana | reverse complement strand
TACGAACATCCGTCCATCCATGCGTCCATACATATATACATCCATACATCCACACATATATACATCCTTACATCTATACATCCGTACATCCATACATTCGTACATCCATACATCCGTAAATCCATCCATACATGCATACATCCACTGAAACATCCAGCCATCCATACATACATACAGATGTAAATCCATACATCCATACGTCCGTACA
>NW_017018953.1:0-208 GCF_001483705.2 Eufriesea mexicana | reverse complement strand
TGCATTAGAGCACAAAAATCCACCGAAAAGCAGTTTTCAGCACAAAAGGCATAAAAATCCTAAACGAGCCTTCCTTACCTAACCTGACGAAAGGTCACCTCACTCAACATAACGTGCCAAGACCACCATTATTGGCCACCAAGATCCAAGCAGAGCGTACTCTAGCACATGCGGGCACAGAGACCCACCGAATAGCGGTGCATAGCGC
>NW_017018952.1:0-208 GCF_001483705.2 Eufriesea mexicana | reverse complement strand
CATACTCCCACACGCACATAAATACATACATTCCTGCATACATACATACAGACATCCATAAGTTCACCCAGATATACATCTATACATACATCCGTGCATAAGTCCATCCAACCATACAACCATCCTTCCATACATCCATACATCGATCCATAGATCCATCCATCCATCCAAATATCCATACATAAATACCTCCATGCATCCACCCATC
>NW_017018951.1:0-208 GCF_001483705.2 Eufriesea mexicana | reverse complement strand
GTATTGATATGTGTATGGATGCATGGCGGGATGGATGGATTGGTGGATGGATGTATGGATAAAGGATGTATGTATCGATGGATTTATGTATGGGTGGATATTTGGATGGATGTATGTATGGAGGTATGGATGTATGTATGGATGAATGTATGGATGGATGGCTGTATGGATGGGTGGTAGTGTGGATGAATTGAGGTACGGATGAACG
>NW_017018950.1:0-208 GCF_001483705.2 Eufriesea mexicana | reverse complement strand
GCCATCTACTTGCCAAAGAATATGTCTATTCAAAATCTGTAATCTGTTATAGCTTGGTGAATAATTCGCCGAACGCCTTCAATCCAATGGCAAGAGCAGCCATCTGGTTGCCAGAGAATAGGCCTGATAAAATCTATAACCTGAAATAGCTTGGTGAATATATCGCCGAACGCCTTCAGCCAAATGGCAAGTACTGCTATCTTCTTGC
>NW_017018949.1:0-208 GCF_001483705.2 Eufriesea mexicana | reverse complement strand
TTGCCAATATAATCTTTCCTCCATGTTTATGCAAGAAAGTTAACTCACCACATTAGCCGAAAACGTCAATAAAATTGACCTTTCCAACCACAGTCTCCTGCATTGCAATGGCCACAGCAATCCAGAGGGACCTTTCCTCATTACATATGCAAGGAAGCTAGCTCAGCACGATATTATTCGAAAAGATCAATAAAATTGAACTTTCCAG
>NW_017018948.1:0-208 GCF_001483705.2 Eufriesea mexicana | reverse complement strand
GACATTCCAGCTTGGGTCAGGTTAGGTCAGGTCAGGTCACGTGATGTCAGGTCAGGTCAGGTCGGTAGAGGTCAGGTTCGGTAAGGTCAGGCCAGGATAGGTCAGGTCACATCAGGCCATGCTATGTCAGGCCAAGTAAGGTCAAGTCAAGTCAGGTCAGGCTACGACATGTCAGGTCAGGTCAGGTTAGATTATGTTAGGTTAGGTT
>NW_017018947.1:0-208 GCF_001483705.2 Eufriesea mexicana | reverse complement strand
CATTGCTCTACTATTCTCTGCTCGTCACTCGGGAGTCTAGCCGCAGTGGTCTTGGCACGTTAGCTTGTGTCAGGTTACGTTTGGTTCTATTACGTTTTGTTAGGTTAGGATAGCGGGGCATCCACGTTTGGGCTATGCGGTGCTTTTCGGTGGACTTCTGCGCTGTACATTGCTCTACTTCACTGTACTCGACTCTGGGGAGGCCAGC
>NW_017018946.1:0-208 GCF_001483705.2 Eufriesea mexicana | reverse complement strand
TGCAGACAGCTTACATATTCTGACCCACAGTGATGTGAAAAAGACTCTCGTGTTTTATTTGTAAATTCGCATAAAGTGTGTAATACATTTCACTTGTATTAAACTTTATAAAGCCAATTGCTGTACAACTTAATACGGTTACTTCCCTCTACGCTAATCGTTTGGATTTCCTTCCCGAAATTCCCAATACTAATCATTTTGACCATAA
>NW_017018945.1:0-208 GCF_001483705.2 Eufriesea mexicana | reverse complement strand
CTAACTCCACCCATAGTGCTGATACCATTATTACTGGCCTCCATAGAGGAGCAGTGTATAGTAAAGGAATGTAGAGCGCAGAAATCCACCGAAGAGCAGTGTGCAGCACAAAAGCCGTAGATACCTAAACCTATCCTGACCTAGTCTAGCCTAGCGGAACGCAGCATAACTCAAAACAAGGTGCCGCGACCTTTTCTGCAGGCCACCC
>NW_017018944.1:0-208 GCF_001483705.2 Eufriesea mexicana | reverse complement strand
AATACAATTTTATTGACATTTTCGACTAATATCGTGGTGACCTAGCTTTCTTGGATATATAGGTAGGAAAGATTCTACCGTCGTGCTGTAGCTATTGCAATGCTATAGAATCTGGCTGGAAAATTCAGTTTTATTGACGTTTTCAACTAATATCGTAGTGTACAATCTTTCTTGCATAAATAAGGACGATAGATAATATTGGCGTGAT
>NW_017018943.1:0-208 GCF_001483705.2 Eufriesea mexicana | reverse complement strand
AACCTTCTTCCATATGTAAGGTGGAAAGATTCTACTGGCGAGCTATAGACATTGCAGTACTACTGAATCTGGCTGGATAATGTAATTTTATTGACATTTTCGACCAATATCGTGGTGAGCTAACATCCTTGCATAAATAAGGAGAAAAGATTCTATTGGCACGGTATAGCCCTTGCAGTGCAATAGAATCTGGCTGCTAAATTCAATT
>NW_017018942.1:0-208 GCF_001483705.2 Eufriesea mexicana | reverse complement strand
AATTCCTTGCTCGACTCCTGTCTCTGTGATTTTATAAATTTGCATGTATTCTGATTGGTTGGTATGAAATATGAGTGGTGAATGCGTGGATTTGAGGAAGAATTCTGTATATCGTCAATAGGTCGACCGCAATTGGCGACGGTTAATGAACCAAATCTCTTGAGGAACTTGTGTTTATAGTGGACTGTATATTTTGTAATAGTTCTGG
>NW_017018941.1:0-208 GCF_001483705.2 Eufriesea mexicana | reverse complement strand
TAAAGTAGTATAGATAGAGTAATATAGTAGTATATTATGTTATATAAATTCGACGAAAATAATTTTATTTAGATTTTAGAATAAAATACGTATTTTATTTTTTTTTCTTCTTTTTTAGTAAATAACTATATACTGTATTATACTTATTATATTATAGTAGTGGAGTAGTATAGATAGAGTAGTATAGTAGTACATTATATTATATAAA
>NW_017018940.1:0-208 GCF_001483705.2 Eufriesea mexicana | reverse complement strand
TTCGACATCATCAGCGTGCGAGCATGCTTTCGACAAGAAACTAAAGTAAATTCAGTTTCCAAGGAGCACGTTCATAGAAGCGAAGTTTAACAAAGCCATTATAAGTGCCTGGCGAAGCACGGTCCATACGGTATCTGTGAATCATGTGTATAGCGTTCGTAAGAATATAATTCTATTTTCGAACTGTCCTTTCAATGCGAAAGTTTCG
>NW_017018939.1:0-208 GCF_001483705.2 Eufriesea mexicana | reverse complement strand
AGAGCTATCGTGACCAAACTTATCCTATCCCAAACTAACTGAACGTAGCATGCCTCGTCGTAACGCGCCGAGGCCACTACGGCCGCCCTTGCCCATGCTAAGCTGAAAATGCTAGAGCGCTGTAGGGTGCAGAAATCCACCTAACGAAAGATTACAGCACCAAAGACGAAGCTATCCCCTCCTAACCTATCCATACGTAACATAACCA
>NW_017018938.1:0-208 GCF_001483705.2 Eufriesea mexicana | reverse complement strand
CATGACACAACCTGGAATGTCCTGGCCTGCACTGACTTGAACTGACCTTTCCTGTCGTGGCACCACCTGGCGTGGCCTGGCCTGATCTGACCTAACCTAACTTAACCCGAGCAGGTCTGGCCTAGCATGACCTGGCCAGACTTGCCCTGACCTGACCTGACCTGACCTGACCAGACCTGACCTAACCTAACCTAACCTAACCTAACCT
>NW_017018937.1:0-208 GCF_001483705.2 Eufriesea mexicana | reverse complement strand
TAGTCTATAAAATATATAGAATGTGTTTATTATCTAATCTGTATTACTACAAATCATAATTTTATTAATGTTTTTCCTTTATGCTAATTTATGCATGAAAATTTATTTGGAGTATTACAAGAATCAACATAATTCTAGAGAATGAAACTGAAAATTTAGGATAAAAATTTGCGAAACTATCTTAATTCTTATATACAATTCTTCCTAC
>NW_017018936.1:0-208 GCF_001483705.2 Eufriesea mexicana | reverse complement strand
GTTCCTGGCCTCCCGATAGTCGAGCAGAGTATAGTAGTGCAATGTAGAGCGCAGAGATCCGCCACATAGCAGTTTATAGCACAAAAGTCAAAGCTATCCTATCCTATCCTGTCCAAACGTAATATAACCAAACGTAGTATAACCAATTTATCCTATCGAGCCCAGGCCACCATTGCTGGCCTTCCCAGAGCCAAGCAGAGTATACTAC
>NW_017018935.1:0-208 GCF_001483705.2 Eufriesea mexicana | reverse complement strand
GCTGTAGAACCTGGAAGGAAAGTTCAGTTATATTGGCAGCTTCGACGAATATCGTGGTGAGCTGTCTTTGTTGCATAATTTAGGATGGTAGATTCTATTAGCGTGCTACAGCCGCAGCAATGCTATAGAATCTGTCTGGAAAGCCCAATTTTAATGACATTTTCGACTAATATTGTTGTGAGCTATCTTTCTTTCATAAATAAGGAGG
>NW_017018934.1:0-208 GCF_001483705.2 Eufriesea mexicana | reverse complement strand
GCCTGGCCTGACCTTACCGGACCTAAGCTGACCTGACCTGACCTGACCTGAACTGTCCTAACCAGACCAGACATGATCTGGCCTGGCCTGACCTTATCGGACCTCACATGACCAGATATGACCTGACCTGAACTGACCTAACCTGACCTGACCTGACCTGACCTGACCTGACCTTACCTGACTGACCTGAACTGACCTGACCTGACCT
>NW_017018933.1:0-208 GCF_001483705.2 Eufriesea mexicana | reverse complement strand
GATCTATTCACCAAGCTATAACAAGTTATAGATTTTGAATAGACCTATTCTCTGGCATGTAGACTGCTGTACTTGCCAATGGATTGAAGGCGTTAGTCGATCTAATACAATGCTACAACAGGTTATAGATTTTGAATAGGCCTACTTTCTGGCATGCAGATGGCTGTTCTTGCCATTGGATTGAATGCGTTAGGCGATCTATTCACCA
>NW_017018932.1:0-208 GCF_001483705.2 Eufriesea mexicana | reverse complement strand
GATTTCTGCGCTCTGATGTCGTCTAATTCGCCCTGCTTTGTACTGCGGAGGTCGGAAACGGTGGCCCCGGCGCGCTAGGTATGGTTAGGTTGCGTTCGATTACGTTATGTTTATTTGGGTTAGGATGGGATATTTTCGACTCTTGTGCTGCACAGTGAAATGCGGTGTATTCCTGCGCTCCACATTACTCTACCATACTCTGTTCGAC
>NW_017018931.1:0-208 GCF_001483705.2 Eufriesea mexicana | reverse complement strand
TTTAATTTTATGGACATTTTTGGTTAATATCGCGGTGAGCTAACCTCTTTGCATAGATAAGGATGAGGGATGATTTTGGCGCGCTATGGCCTTTGTAGCGGGATAGATTCTGGCTGGAGAATCCACTTTTATTGACATTTTCGAGTGATATCGTGGTGATGTATCTTTCTTGCATATGTAAGGAGGAAAGATCCTATTGGCGTGCTAT
>NW_017018930.1:0-208 GCF_001483705.2 Eufriesea mexicana | reverse complement strand
GCGGAGATCGCTAGTTGAAGACTTGGGAGATTGGAAAATTAGCGAATGGCAGAATTTGCACGGCGAAAGCAGGAAATTCTTTTTTCTCTGAGTTTAGTGTCGATTTGACAGCATAATTTGACAGTCTTTAGACCTTGTGGCACAGTTTTGCCTCTTTTCATTACTTCTATGGTGTTCGAATCTGTCTTTGTATTTCATATCTTCTCCA
>NW_017018929.1:0-208 GCF_001483705.2 Eufriesea mexicana | reverse complement strand
TCGTTGTGAGCTAACTTCCTTGCATACGTAAACAGGAAAGATCATTTTGGCGTGATATATCCAATGCAATGCTGCAGAAACTGGGCGGAAAATTCAATTTTACTGACATTTTCGACTAATATCGTGATGAGTTAACTTTCTTGCCTAAATAAGGATGAAAGTTTCTATTCGCGGGCTACTGCCATTGCAATGCCAAAGAATCTGTCTG
>NW_017018928.1:0-208 GCF_001483705.2 Eufriesea mexicana | reverse complement strand
AACACTGCAACTCGCTCGTGGAGTTTCATGGGGTTGTAAGGCCCGCTACGATGATGCTGCAATATTCCTGGGATGCGGCCTACTCTAACTTGATAGAAGTAGACCTGGTTAGTGTTGAAGTGCAAGGAGTTCTATAGTAGTAGACAGTCTCCTGCGCTGAGTGTCGGTGGGTCTCGATTGCTGATGTTGTGGTCGTGATGGAGTTCAG
>NW_017018927.1:0-208 GCF_001483705.2 Eufriesea mexicana | reverse complement strand
CGTGTGTACGAGTGAATGAATATGTGAATGTATGGTTGGATCGACGTATGGTTGGATGGATGTTTGGATGGATGTATGGAAGGATGTATGGATGTAAGTATGGATGGTTGTATGGGTGGATATACGCATAGATGGAAGGGTGGACGGACTCATGGTTGGATTGGTGGATGGACAGATGCATGGATGGATTGTATGATGGATGGATTGA
>NW_017018926.1:0-208 GCF_001483705.2 Eufriesea mexicana | reverse complement strand
TAGGACTATTAAAAATTTATAAACTGCAATAGTTTGACGGCTAGATCTAACGTTTTCAATCCACTGGTAGGTATAGCCATCTACTAACCATATAATAAGTCTATTCAAAAGTTATAACCTGCTATAGCTTCATGAATAGGTCAGTTAACGTTCTCAATCCAATGATAGGTATAGCTATCTACTTACCATAGAATAAGTCTATTCAAAA
>NW_017018925.1:0-208 GCF_001483705.2 Eufriesea mexicana | reverse complement strand
GGGGGGGGGGGGGGGGGGGGGCAGCAACAGTGGTCTCAGTACGTTAGGTTGAGATGGATAGCGTTCAGTCATGTTACGCTTGGTTATGTTAGCATAGGGTATCCTTGACGTTTATGCTACACACCACCATCTAGTGGAAGTCGGCGCTCTACATTGCTCTAATATGCCCTGCTTGTCCCTGCGGAGGCTAGTAATTTTGACCTCGGTC
>NW_017018924.1:0-208 GCF_001483705.2 Eufriesea mexicana | reverse complement strand
CCTGGGGAGGCCAACAGAAGTGATCTCGGCACGTTACTTTGAGTTACGTTACTTAATGTTACGATAAGATTCGTTAGGTTAGAATGGGATATTTTTGATTTTGTGCTGTACACTGTTTGTCGGTGTACATCTGCGTTCTACTGCTCTCTAGTGTGTTCTGCTTGGTTCTCTGGAAGTCAGCAGTAGTGTTCTCGACACGTTGGTTTGA
>NW_017018923.1:0-208 GCF_001483705.2 Eufriesea mexicana | reverse complement strand
CTTCAATCCAATGGCAAGTACAGTCATCTACTTGCCAGAGAATAGGTCTATTCAAAATATATGGCCTGTTATAGCATGGTGAATTGAGGGCCTAACGCCTTGAATCCAATGGCAAGTACAGCCATCTACTTGCCAGGGAATATGACTATTGAATACCTATAAGCTGCCATAGCTTGGTGATTAGATCGCCTATCGCCAGCAATCCAAT
>NW_017018922.1:0-208 GCF_001483705.2 Eufriesea mexicana | reverse complement strand
CCTAGTTTGGTTTTGTTAAGTTTGGATTGCCTCGACTTTCGTCCTGTACACTTCTATTTGGGGCATTTCTGCGCTCTACTTTCGTCTAATATGCTCTGATTGGCTCAGGGCGGCCAGCAGTTGTGTTCTCGGCACGATATGTTGAGTCAGGTTACGTTAGGTTCGGTTAGGACAGCTTTGACTATGGTACTATACACTGTCATCAGGT
>NW_017018921.1:0-208 GCF_001483705.2 Eufriesea mexicana | reverse complement strand
GCTGGACAAGAAGCTACGTATAGTGAATAAACGATGATGGATGAACCACTAATGAAAGATATCTTATACGAGACGTATAGTGAACTGTGTATGGACGAGAAGCTACATATAGTGAATAGACGATGATGAATGAACCAGTGAGGAAAGATATTTTACGCGAGACCTATGGTGATCCCTGGATGAACGACAAGCTACGTATAGTAGGTAG
>NW_017018920.1:0-208 GCF_001483705.2 Eufriesea mexicana | reverse complement strand
ACAAGTAGAACATTGCCAAACGTAGCCTAAATCCGCCTAACATGTCGATACCCATATTGCTGCGCTCCACAGTGCGAAGCAGGACTTAGTAGAGCACAGTAGAGCGGAGAAATCCACCATACTGCAGTGTACAGGACGAAAGTTTAAGATTCCCGGACAAACTTATTCTTACCCAGCCTAACCGTGCGTAACTTGATTCAACGTAACG
>NW_017018919.1:0-208 GCF_001483705.2 Eufriesea mexicana | reverse complement strand
TAGCTTCGACTTTTGCACTGCACACTGCTATTCTACGGACTTCTGCGCTCTTCAATGCGTTGCTACACATTGCTTGTCTCTGCGGACGCCAGGAAAAATGCCCAGTGCACGTAAGATTGCGTTATGTTACGTTTGGCTATGTTAAACTTGACTAGGTTTTACTAAAGCAGCTTTGACCTTTGTGCCATACACTGCTGTGCTACTGATT
>NW_017018918.1:0-208 GCF_001483705.2 Eufriesea mexicana | reverse complement strand
AAATTCAATTTCATTGACATTTTCGACTAATATCATGGTGAGTTAATTTTGTTGCATAAATAAAGAGAAAAGATTCTATTCGCATGCTATAGCCATTGCCATGCTACAGAATCTGACTGGAAAATTCGGTTTTATTGACATTTTAGACTAATATCGTGGTAGGCTAATTTTGTTGCATAAATAAGGAGAAAATGTTCTATTGGCATTC
>NW_017018917.1:0-208 GCF_001483705.2 Eufriesea mexicana | reverse complement strand
CAAAATACCAAATCCTCATGAAACGTAAAATATTGGAATACGAAGTTTTAAATTAACTTTGTTATAAAATAAAATAAAAAATTCTCTATATTTTTTGAATTTAAAAGAGACCTAAATCTTCCAAATATATATAAATGGTCTCTTCCTTTTTCGTTAAAATCTTTTTGGAACTACCAAGGGTATCAAAATGGCTAATTAGGGATTTTTT
>NW_017018916.1:0-208 GCF_001483705.2 Eufriesea mexicana | reverse complement strand
CCATACATACATACATACATACATCCATACAAACACCAAAACATATATCCATGCAAACAACCACACATACATCCATAGTTACATCCACACATTCGTCCATACATACAACCATACAAACACCCACACATACAACCGTTCTTCCGTCCATGCACCCATCCATTCACCCACTCACTTATCCATACAACCATGCATTCGTACAACCATACAT
>NW_017018915.1:0-208 GCF_001483705.2 Eufriesea mexicana | reverse complement strand
ACTATTACTGGCCACCGCAGAGTCTCAAAGAGTATAGAAGAGCTATTTAGAGCGCAGAAACCCAACGAATATCAGAATATGGCACAAAAGTCAAAGCTACCCTGTCCTAACCTATCCTAACTTAATACAGGGCCAAGCACAGCCCAGTTGAGCACAGTAGAACGCGGAAAGCCACCAAATAGCAGTGTATATAACAAAAGTCAACGAT
>NW_017018914.1:0-208 GCF_001483705.2 Eufriesea mexicana | reverse complement strand
CTGGCAAGCAGATGGCAGTACTTGCCAACGGTTGAAGGCGTTAGGCGACCTATTCAACAAGCTGTTACAGATTATTGATTTTGGATAGGCCTATCCGCTGGCAGGTAGAAGGCTGTACTTGATATTGGATTGAAGACGTTAGGCCATCTATTCACCAAGCAATAACAGGTTATAAATTTTGAATAGTCATATTTTCTGGCAAGTAGAA
>NW_017018913.1:0-208 GCF_001483705.2 Eufriesea mexicana | reverse complement strand
TTGTGATTCATTGCGAGATCCACGTATGTTGGATATTGACAGCTTTTTGGATTATGATCGAGGGATGAAGGGTTTGGGAGTGGGAGGGTTTATCAGGGGATGTGAGTAGATCCTGGGGTGAGAATTAGGCAATCAAATTTCGATCCCCCTTCTACGGATCCTTATCTCCGTTTGTGTTTCATTGCGAGATCCACGTGTGCTGGATATT
>NW_017018912.1:0-208 GCF_001483705.2 Eufriesea mexicana | reverse complement strand
ATGTGTGGATGTTTTGTTGTAGGCATGTATTGATGTATAGAAGAATGGATGCAGGAATGTATGTATGTGCGAATGTCTCTATGAACGTTTGTGTGGATGTACGTGTGGATGTATGCATGGATGTATGTTTGGATGTCTGTACGGATGTATGCATGGATGTATGTATGAATGTATGTATGGATGTAGTTGAAGATATGTGTATGGATGT
>NW_017018911.1:0-208 GCF_001483705.2 Eufriesea mexicana | reverse complement strand
TGTTTATGCAAGAAAGTTAGCTCACCACATTTGTCGAAAATGTCAATAAAATTGAACTTTCCAACCAGATTCTACTGTATTGCAATGGCTATAGCACGCCAAAATGATGTTTCCTTCATACTTACGCCAGGAAGCTTGCTCACCGCGATAAAAAAGGAAAATGCCAATAAAATTGATCTTTCCAGCCCGATTCTGCTGCATTGCAATG
>NW_017018910.1:0-208 GCF_001483705.2 Eufriesea mexicana | reverse complement strand
ATGTTGGGTAGAGTGCGTTTGCGTTTGGTTAGGTAGGTTACGCTTTGTTCGGATATTATAGCAATGTCTTTCGTGCTATTGACTGCTATTCGGTGTATATCTGCGCTATACTGTGCTCTACCACATTCTGCTTTGCGCGTTGGAAGCCAGCATATAGTGGTCGCGGCACGTTAAGTCGAGTCAGGCTACGAAAGGTTAGGTTATATTT
>NW_017018909.1:0-208 GCF_001483705.2 Eufriesea mexicana | reverse complement strand
CATAACTCAACCTAACATGCCGCGGTTCCATTTCCGGCCCCCCAGAGCAAAGCAGGGAATATTGGAGCACAGTAGAGCGGAAAAATCCACCGAATAGCTGCGTATAGCGCAAATGTCGAAGGTAACCATTCGTAACATGACCAATCGTAGCACTACCAGACGTAGTCATACTAAACCTAACGTGCCGCAAGCTATATTTATTACCTAT
>NW_017018908.1:0-208 GCF_001483705.2 Eufriesea mexicana | reverse complement strand
CCCAAGCAGAAAATAGCTGAGCACAGTATAGAGCAAAATCCAAAGAATAGCAGTGTATATCACAAAAGACAAAGCTACTCCAACCGAACTAAGCCTTACATAACGAAGCCAAACGTAATTTAACTGATACTATCATTCCGAGCACACCATTGCTGCCCTCGCCAGTGCCAAACATAGAATATTAGAACACCGTGGAGAGCAGGAATCC
>NW_017018907.1:0-208 GCF_001483705.2 Eufriesea mexicana | reverse complement strand
ACAGCAGAGCGAAGGAGGCAACCAAAGAGCCGCGAATAGGACAAATGTCAAAGTTAATTTAACATTACCGCACCCAACATAACACAACCAAACGTACACTAACTAAACCCAGCATGCCCAGACGACTATTGCTGCCTAGCCAACGCCAAGCAGAACATATTACTGGAGAGTAAAGCGCAGGAGTGCATAGAATTGCGGCGTATGGCAG
>NW_017018906.1:0-208 GCF_001483705.2 Eufriesea mexicana | reverse complement strand
CTGCCTCGAAAATTAAACTTTATTGACATTTTCGTATAATATCGTGGTGATCTAACTTTCTTAAATGAATACGGAGGAAAGATTCTATTGGCCTGCTATGGCCATTGCAATACTATAGAATCTGTCCGGAAAATTCAATTTTATAAACATTTTCGACTAATATCGTTGTGAGATAGCTTTCTTGCATAAGTGCGGAGGAAAGATTCTA
>NW_017018905.1:0-208 GCF_001483705.2 Eufriesea mexicana | reverse complement strand
TCTTTCCTCATTATTTATGCATGAAAGTTAGCTCACCACGATATTAGGCGAAAAAGTCAATAACATTGAATTTCCCTTCCAGATACTATAACTTTGCTATGACTAGAGCACGCCTACAGGATGTTTCCTCCTTACATACGCAAGTAAGTTAGCTCACCACGATATTAGCCGAAAATGTCAACAAACTTGTATTTTCCAGCCAGATTCT
>NW_017018904.1:0-208 GCF_001483705.2 Eufriesea mexicana | reverse complement strand
GCCCAGATTGGAGTCCCATGAACTGTCACCGAGCGAACGACTCCCGTATAGAGGTGGCGCACCCACCGTCTGGCCCACCCATATTGGGTAGCAGGTGACAAAGCGCCCCCGCAATACCTTCCAGGCGTGGTTCTAGCGCAAGAAGACGCTCGTCGTACTTCCAGTGGCTAAGGAGGACGAGACCGAGATATTTCAACCGTTCCCGTAC
>NW_017018903.1:0-208 GCF_001483705.2 Eufriesea mexicana | reverse complement strand
ATCTTTCCTCCTTACTTACGCAAGGAAGTTTTCTCACCACGATATTAGTCGAAAATGTCAACATAATTATATTTTCCGGCTACATTCTATATCTTTGCAATGGCTGTAGCACTCAAAAAGCTTCTTTCCTCCTTACGTATGCAACGAAGTTAGCACACAACGATATTAGTCGAAAATGTCAATAAAATTGTATTTTCCAGCCAGATTG
>NW_017018902.1:0-208 GCF_001483705.2 Eufriesea mexicana | reverse complement strand
GCTGGCCTCCCCAGAGCCAAGCAGGGCATACTAGAGCACAGTAGAGCGCAGAAGGACACCGAACAGCGGTTTATAGCCCAAAAGTCGAAGCAATCCCAATCAAACATGTCCAACCGTATCATAATCAAACGTACCATGTCTCAGTCTAACGTACGCGGCAATCATTGCTGGCCACTCCAGCGCGGTGCAGAAAATATTAGTTGACAGT
>NW_017018901.1:0-208 GCF_001483705.2 Eufriesea mexicana | reverse complement strand
CATGTGAGGCCAGAAGCAGCGGTCCTGACACTGCAGCTTGGGTTACGTTACGTCTGATTATGCAATGTTTGGCTAGGTTATGGTAGGGTAGCTTTGACTTTTGTGCTATACGCTTCTTTTCGGTTGATTCCTACGCTCTACTGTATTCTAATATGTTCTGCGTGGCTCTGGCTGTGACAGAAAAAGAGGCCTCTGCTCGTTAGGTTCA
>NW_017018900.1:0-208 GCF_001483705.2 Eufriesea mexicana | reverse complement strand
TATAGCTTGGTGAATAGATCGCATAACGCCTTCAAAACAATGGCAAGCACAGCCATCTACTTGCCGGAGAATAAGTATATTCATAGCCTTCAAGCTGTCATAGCTTGGTGATTAGATCGCCTGACGCCTTCAATCCAATGGCATATACAGCCAACTGCTTGCCAGAGAATATGTCTATTCATAATCTATATCCTGTTGTAGCTTGGCG
>NW_017018899.1:0-208 GCF_001483705.2 Eufriesea mexicana | reverse complement strand
CGCGCTAAGGCCATTGCAGTGCAATAGAATATTGTTGGAAAACTCATTTTTTTGACATTTTCGGCTAATATCGCGGTGAGCAAGCCTCCTTGGATAAATAAGGAGGACGGATACTTTTGGCGTATTATGGCCATTGCAGTGCTACAGAATCAGGCTGGAAGATTCAATTTTATTGACATTGTCGTCAAATATCGGGGTGAGCTAACTT
>NW_017018898.1:0-208 GCF_001483705.2 Eufriesea mexicana | reverse complement strand
TACATACATACATGCATGCATACATTCATTCTTACATCCATAGAGTCATACATACATACATCCGTACATGCATAAATCCATACATGCAAACATCCACACATCCGCCCATCCATACATCAATCCGTCCATCCATTCATGCATCCAAACACACATCAACACACAGATCCAAACATACACGCATACAGTCATTCATACATACATCCGTACG
>NW_017018897.1:0-208 GCF_001483705.2 Eufriesea mexicana | reverse complement strand
TCCAAGAAGTCTCCAGGAAACCAAGAAGTCTCCAAGAATTCAAGAAGCCTTCTACAACCCGAGTAGGCTCCAAAACCTCGAGAAGCCTCCTAGAACCGAAAAAGAGTTCAAGAATTCAAGAAATCTTCAGCAAGTCTTCAAGAAGTCCATGTGTGAGTGCGCCATCTCGGTACCGGGCAGAGAAATCGCGAATCTTCTCCGCGGTGTA
>NW_017018896.1:0-208 GCF_001483705.2 Eufriesea mexicana | reverse complement strand
AGTACAATGCAGTAGAGCAGAATGGATCACAGAAATCCACCTCATATCCGTGTATACCACGAAGGTCAAAGGTATCCTAATCCAACTTAACCAAACATAAACTAATGCAGCGTAGCCTAATTTAAAATAACGTGCCGCGACCACAATTGCTGGCCTCCACAGGACAAATCAGAGAATACTTGAGCACTGTCGAGCGCAGAAATCCTCC
>NW_017018895.1:0-208 GCF_001483705.2 Eufriesea mexicana | reverse complement strand
CTGAACAGGCTAGAGCACTTTAGAGCGTTCTAATCCACCGAATGGCAGCGTAAACCACAGTAGTCAAAGCTGTCACCTCCTAACATAGCCAATCCTAGTATAACCAAGCGTAACCTAACGCAATCTAACGAGCCGCGACCACGAGTGCTGGCCTCCTCAGAGAAACGCAGAATATACTAGAGCACAGTAGGGCGCAGGAATTCACCGA
>NW_017018894.1:0-208 GCF_001483705.2 Eufriesea mexicana | reverse complement strand
CTCGTAGCAATATACACGTGGAAACGCTTGGTTACGTTCCACCAAAATTTCGGGTTGAACTCGTTTCAAAGCCCGAGGAATTCCCGAGTCCATCCTGGTACCATTTTTACAAAGGGGGATATAAAAATCAGGGAAAATAGAATTCTTCCAACTAGTGACACGTCCATTCGACGTATCGAAATTACAGGTATATGGAAGCACGAGTACA
>NW_017018893.1:0-208 GCF_001483705.2 Eufriesea mexicana | reverse complement strand
CCAAGGATATTTTATTATTCTAATTATAGAACCATTAAAACTGTCATTCTTCTTGTGTGCAATGAGTATAAAAGTCTGATTACAAAGTGGACAAAACAAACTTTTAAATTCCACTTTCTCGAATTAGTTTCTCGAATTAGAAATAAGCCCTATACAAAGAAAAATTATTCCATTTCTGTAAAGATTGAACGGTGATAATGTTTATTCG
>NW_017018892.1:0-208 GCF_001483705.2 Eufriesea mexicana | reverse complement strand
TTAACCTGACCAGACCTAACCAGACCTAACATATCCAAACGTAACGTGACTCAACCTAGCGAGGCGCAGTCACTATTCCTGGCGTCCCCAGAAGCCGGCAGAGAGCGGTAGAGCGCAGTAGTTCGCAGAAGATCATAGAATAGCTGCGTGAAGCAGAATGGTCAAAGCTATCCTTACCTATGCCAACGTAACCGCGGTTAACCGAACG
>NW_017018891.1:0-208 GCF_001483705.2 Eufriesea mexicana | reverse complement strand
AAAACTCAATTATATTAACATTTTGACTAATACCGTGAGAGCTAACTTTCTTGCATAAATAAGTATGAATGATTCTATTGGCTTGCTATAGACTTCGCAATGCTATAGAATCTAGCTGGAAAATTCAATCTTATTGACATCTTATGCTAATATCGTGGTGAGCTATTTTCGTTGCATAGGTAAGGAGATAAGATCCATTCGGAGTGCT
>NW_017018890.1:0-208 GCF_001483705.2 Eufriesea mexicana | reverse complement strand
TTCATTTAAACCGCGATAAAATTCCTATGCAACGTGTGTCTATTTTATTATCTAAAATCCTGTACCGCAAAGAATTAAAGAATAACCGTGATCTAAATAATTATTTTGGATATTTCCAAATTCGTAACGTTCGAATAACAATCACTGTTCGCAAGTTATCTCGAAATAATTATTTAAAATAATTTTCAGTGGAGTCTGCTTCGAGCAT
>NW_017018889.1:0-208 GCF_001483705.2 Eufriesea mexicana | reverse complement strand
GCTACAGAATCTGTCTGCAAAAGTCAATTTTATTTACGGTTTCGCCTAATATCGTGGAGAGCTTAGTCTCTTTCATAAATATGAAGGATAGATTCTGTTGGCGTACTATAGCCATTACAATGCTATAGAACCTCGCTTAAAAATACAATTTTATTGACATTCTCGAATAATAGCGCAGTGAGCAATCCCACTTGCCAAAATAAGGTGG
>NW_017018888.1:0-208 GCF_001483705.2 Eufriesea mexicana | reverse complement strand
TTCAGGATGTTTGGACAAAATAAAAATCGGCTATTCACAGCAAAAAGGGGTGTCTTCCATCTAGATTCAGAGAGTAGAGCTGTCAACCTTTCAATCGGATTGTCAATCCTTGAAATACCGTTTCCTACTTTTATACCTCAAACTAGGAAACTCCAACTGTTCCGTCCTAGAAAACAGGTTCATAGCATAACCCTTCCTTTAATTTTCG
>NW_017018887.1:0-208 GCF_001483705.2 Eufriesea mexicana | reverse complement strand
ATCCTAACCCAACCCGTCCTAAGTTATCCTAACCAAACGCAATCGAACTCAACCTAACGTGCCACGACCTGTATTGCTGGCCATCACGGAGTCAAGCAGGTCGTAATAGCGGAGAGCAGAGCGAAGGAATCAAGAGAATCGCAGTGCAGAGCAGAAAAGTCGAAACTAACCGAACCTAACCAAAGATAGCACGACATAGCCAAACATA
>NW_017018886.1:0-208 GCF_001483705.2 Eufriesea mexicana | reverse complement strand
TGACATAGCTCAACCTAACTTGACGAGACCACCATTGCTCGCCTCCACATGGACAAGGAGAATTTACCAGAGCAGAGTATAGCGCAGAAATCCACGGCATAGCGCAAAAGCCGTTGATATCCTGGTATTACCTGCACAAACCAAACCTAGCCATAAGTAGCGTGACACAATATAAAGTGACGCGACCACTGCTCCAGGCCTGACAATA
>NW_017018885.1:0-208 GCF_001483705.2 Eufriesea mexicana | reverse complement strand
AAATCGCAAGTACAGCCATCTACTTGCCAGAGAATAGGTCTATTCAAAATCTATAAGCTGCTAAAGCTTCGTGAATATATCGCATAACGCCTTCAATCTAATGGCAAGTACAGCCATCCACTTGCCAGAGAATAGGTCTATTGATAATCTATAACCTGTTATTGCTTGGTGAATAGATCGCCAGCGCCTTCAATCCAATGGCAAGTAC
>NW_017018884.1:0-208 GCF_001483705.2 Eufriesea mexicana | reverse complement strand
ATGGCTATATTAGGATGGGATAGCTCTGACTTTCGTGCTGTACACTCTTATTCGGTGGATTTCCGTGACCTACTGCGCTCTAGTACATTCTGCTTGGCTCTGGGGGTGGGGGGCCAGGACCAGTTTTCTCGGCACGTTGCTTTGGGCTATGCTATGCTTGTTTGATTTAGGTTAGGCCACGTTAAGTTAGGATATATTAGACCTTTGT
>NW_017018883.1:0-208 GCF_001483705.2 Eufriesea mexicana | reverse complement strand
CGGCACGTTAGGTTGAGTTAGGTCACGTTTGGATATGTTACGATTGTTTAGATTAGGTGAGGGGTAGCTTTGACTTTAGCGCCATAGGCTGCTGTTTGGTGGATTTCTGCGCCCTACTGTGTTCTAACGTGTTCAGCATGGTCCCGGGAAGGACAGCAATAGCGGCCTCTGCTCGATACGTTGTTTCACGTTGTATTCGGTTAGGTTG
>NW_017018882.1:0-208 GCF_001483705.2 Eufriesea mexicana | reverse complement strand
TCGTCGTGAGCTAACTTTCTTGTATGAATAAGGAGGAAAGATACTATTGCCATGCTATAGCCAATACAATGCTATAGAGCCTGCCCCGAAAATTCAACTTTATTGACATTTTCGACTCATATCGGGGAGAGGTAACTTTCTTGCGTAAATACGGAGGAAAGATTCTATTGGTCAGCTATGGCCATTGCAATTCTATAGTATCTGTATG
>NW_017018881.1:0-208 GCF_001483705.2 Eufriesea mexicana | reverse complement strand
TATAGTGGTGAACTGACTTTCTTCCATAAATAAGGGGGAAAGATTCTATTGGCGTGTTATAGCCATCGCATTGCTGTAGGATCTCGTTGTAAAATTCAATTTTACTGATATTTTCGACTAATATCGCGGTGAGCTAGCTGTCTTCCATAAATAAATAGGAAAGATTCTATTGGCGTGCTATAGCCATTGCAATGCTATAGAATCAGGC
>NW_017018880.1:0-208 GCF_001483705.2 Eufriesea mexicana | reverse complement strand
ACTCCAATGCTGCGGATTTCTGCGCTCCACTGTGCTGTGGTATATTCTGATCAGCTGTGCGGATGTCAGAAGTTGTGGTCTGGGCACGTTGGGTTTAGTTAGGTTACGTTGGGTTAAGCTACGTTTCGGTAGGTTTGGCCAGGAAAGCTTCGGCTTCTGTGCTATAAGCTGCTATGCGATGGATTTCTGTTCACTACTGCGATCTAAC
>NW_017018879.1:0-208 GCF_001483705.2 Eufriesea mexicana | reverse complement strand
CTGAACCCCGAGATATTACCAATGCGCAACACAGTGCTGTGCTCAGCCACCATAACTGTGACATAGCCACTAGACTACTTGGTTCACTGGTAATGTTAATTCCAAGGTAATTCTGCAATAACTTGTGTATACTCCAGTTAGGTCCAGTGATATTCACAATTCACAGTACGGTAAATTGTACGTCTCACAAGAGAGCACTAATGCCGTT
>NW_017018878.1:0-208 GCF_001483705.2 Eufriesea mexicana | reverse complement strand
ATGTATGGATGTATGGTTGGACGGATATACGGATGGATGGTCGTATGGCTGTATGGATGTATGGATGTATGGATATATGGATGCATGGGTGTATTGATGTATGGATGCACGAATGTACGGATGTACGGATGTATGGATGTACAGACGTATATATGTATGTATCTATGGGTGTATGAATGGATGGATGTATTGGTAGATGTATGTGTGG
>NW_017018877.1:0-208 GCF_001483705.2 Eufriesea mexicana | reverse complement strand
GAAAGTTAACTCACCACGATATTAGTCAAAAAAGTCAATAAAATTGAATTTTAAAGCCAGGTTCAACAGGAATGCAATGGCTATAGCCGCTTATGGAATCTATCCTCCTTATTTATGCAAGCAAGTTAACTCACCAAAATATTATTCGAAAATGTCAATAAAATTGAACTTTTCAGACAGATTCTACAGCATTGCGACGGCTATAGCA
>NW_017018876.1:0-208 GCF_001483705.2 Eufriesea mexicana | reverse complement strand
CAGATACTATAGAATTACAAAGGCTACAGCTGGCCAATAGAGTCTTTCCTCCTTATTTACGCAAGCACGTCAGCTGACGACGATATTATTCGAAAATGTCAATAAAATTACATTTTCCACCCAGATTCTGTTGCATTGAAACGGTTATAACACGCCAATAGCATCTTTCCTCCTTATTTATACAAGAAAGTTAGCTCACCACGATATT
>NW_017018875.1:0-208 GCF_001483705.2 Eufriesea mexicana | reverse complement strand
GCCGAGAGGGAACTGCAGTTTCGTCGCGGGGGCCTCCTGGCAGTTGTGAAGGCGCGAAATCCATGGAGCTCCAAAATGTGAAGGACTGACCATCGTGGCAGTGTTAGTGGTTAAAGGTCCCGCATATCCCCTCCCGCTCCCCCGCGGAACGTTTATTTTTGGAAGACTGCCTCCACGTGAAGAAAGGGATATCTTCGACCTTTCAGCT
>NW_017018874.1:0-208 GCF_001483705.2 Eufriesea mexicana | reverse complement strand
TCCTCTACTATACTCTGCTCGACTCTAGGGAGGCGAGCAATAGTGGTCGTGCCATGTCAGGCTAAGTTTAGATAGGTTTGGTTAGGTTATGTTAGCTTGGGTTAGGTCTGGATAGATGTGAATTTTGTGCTATATACTGCATTTCTATGGACTTCTGCGCCCTACTGTCCTCTAGTATGTTCTGCTTGACCCTATGGAGCCCAGAAAT
>NW_017018873.1:0-208 GCF_001483705.2 Eufriesea mexicana | reverse complement strand
ATCAAATTTACTATTGCTATTTTTTAATTTATTTCATAACTGTCATATTTCTATTTATCTATTGTTATTTATACATCTGTATAATAAATATTATGTAAAACATCTATAATTTTAGTAATTATAATAATTAATATAATAGCTATCGTATAAAATAATTATTGATGTTTATAAATATATTTAGTAACTATTGTATAAAATGTTCATATTA
>NW_017018872.1:0-208 GCF_001483705.2 Eufriesea mexicana | reverse complement strand
TGGTATGTATGGATGTGTGTATGGATGTACGTATTGATGTATGGATGGATGAATGTATGGGTGTATTTATGGATGTATGTATTGATGTATGTATGCATGTATGAATGGAAGGATGTATGGATCGATCGACGTATGGATGGTTGGATGTATGGATGGATGGATGTATGGAAGGATGGATGTATGGACGGATGGATGTATGGATGGATGG
>NW_017018871.1:0-208 GCF_001483705.2 Eufriesea mexicana | reverse complement strand
GAAAATTACACACGCATCTGGAAAAGTATAAATTTATTCATATCAGTTTATGCTTTCGTGATTTGATTCGCCTACAATGTGTTTAGATGAAATCTAAGATGATTTGTATTTCTGGGTTAGTGCAAATTTTCAATGTATTTATTTGTTTTTATCTTTCATAGGGAATTCATTTATAAAGAAACAGAGAAGGAAAATAGCACATAGTTGC
>NW_017018870.1:0-208 GCF_001483705.2 Eufriesea mexicana | reverse complement strand
CACAACTACTCATCGATACATACATCCATTCATACATCCACCTTTCCATACAACCATCCATCCGTACATCCACCCGTCCATACATACATCGAACCATACATCCATCCATCCATACTAGCACCCATTCATACAACCATCGATCCAAACATCTATCCATCCATATGTCCATCCATCCATACATCCACCCACCCATACATCCATCGAACCA
>NW_017018869.1:0-208 GCF_001483705.2 Eufriesea mexicana | reverse complement strand
CTTCTATTTAAGGTCGAGGCTTCACCGAGGACTTGCGACAAAGCCCTCGAACCTTCTTCGAATTGGAATCCTTCTATTGGCAAGGGTGAAGAACTCGGTCGCCACACGATCTTCCTCGATACCTCTCCGCGACGCACGCCATTTTTAATTCGCGAAGACTCGTTTCCTTGGACATTTGCCTTCGGCTTTTGACATTTGCACCGCCCCG
>NW_017018868.1:0-208 GCF_001483705.2 Eufriesea mexicana | reverse complement strand
TAGCGTTTTCTCCTTAGCAATGGGAATGCCTGGTATATTGAACTCTGCACGTTCATTTGAGTTGGGCTGCGATTGGTAACGTTACGTTTGGCTAGGTTAGGATATCTACGGCCTTAGACCTATTCACTGCAATGAGGTGGATTTTTACGCTGTACTGTGCTCTAGGATGCCATGCTTTGCTCTGGAGGGCAGTAGCAGCGTGCTCGGC
>NW_017018867.1:0-208 GCF_001483705.2 Eufriesea mexicana | reverse complement strand
CTTTACCTATGCAAGGAAGTTTGCTCACAAAGATATTAGTCGAAAATGTCAGTAAAATTGAATATTCCAGCAACATTCCGTAGCACTGCAATGCCTATACCACGCCAACAGAATCTTTTCTCCTTATTTATGCAAGAAGGTTAGATCACATCGGCATCAGTCGAAAATGTCAATAAAATTGTATTTGCCATACAGACTCCATAGCGTT
>NW_017018866.1:0-208 GCF_001483705.2 Eufriesea mexicana | reverse complement strand
TAGAAATGGACGATATCTTTCACGGAATTCTTTCGATCGCGAAAATATTTATATTCTGTTTAATAAGCAAAGGGGTACGAGAATTAAATAAATTTAAACTAAGGTGCACGCATCTTACGATGTTCACCTATGTCCAACGATGAAGTACCTAACCTAAAATGAAATGTAAGGCAAAAGAAATGTGGATCAATATATTCTACGTTTTTTA
>NW_017018865.1:0-208 GCF_001483705.2 Eufriesea mexicana | reverse complement strand
AGGGTGATATATAGTTGTTTGTTGCGAATTACCTAAGTGGTGACTTAGGTGCTAAAGAAATCAGAGGGCGCTGACAGTAAGGATATAAACAACCTTCTATTTGGGATATTGCGGTCCTAGGGCCTCATCAATGGTACTTGACAATTTTCAGAGCCTTCACACGGTCTATTCTAAATAAAGGGCCGAACGAAATACCGGGACGACATTC
>NW_017018864.1:0-208 GCF_001483705.2 Eufriesea mexicana | reverse complement strand
ATGGCAATAACAGCCATCTACTTGCCAGAGAATAGGGCTATTCAAGATATATAATCTGTTATACCTTGGTGATTAGATCGCCTAACGCCATAAATCCAATCTCAAGTACTGCCACCAACTTGCCTGGGAATAGGTCTATTCAAAATCTATAATCGGTTATAACTTGGTGAATAGGTCGCCTATCGCCTTCAACCAATGGCAAGAACAG
>NW_017018863.1:0-208 GCF_001483705.2 Eufriesea mexicana | reverse complement strand
TGTTACACACTGCCATTTGGTGGCTTTCTCTGCTCTGCTCTGCTCTAGTATACTCTTCTTGGCACTGGGGATGCCAGCAATAGTCTTCTCGGCACGTGAGGTTATGTAATGTAGCGTTTGGTTACATTGGGTTTGGATAGGTTAGAATACGGCAGCTTCGACTTTTGTGCTATACACCGCTATTCCTTGTGTATCTACTGGCTGCGTT
>NW_017018862.1:0-208 GCF_001483705.2 Eufriesea mexicana | reverse complement strand
CGATTTCACATAACGCTTTTCTCTCTCGAAGATCGTTCCTCCCTACCCCTATTTGTCCTTAAAGCTACCCTCACCTCCACGATCGCCAAAAATATCGAAGACTCATCAATGGACTATTCGTCAATGCACATTTTGTCCACTCACGTTCACTAGCTTTCTCCTTCATGATCCTTAACTCTTTGCGTTACGATTTAACCTTAGATGGGGA
>NW_017018861.1:0-208 GCF_001483705.2 Eufriesea mexicana | reverse complement strand
TTTGTTCTATATTTTTATCATTGGGTATTGCAATGTCGATTAGGTATGTTTACTTTTCTTTCTTCTTCTTCTTCTTCTTCTTCTTATTATTATTATCTCATTATTCTGAAGCTAAAGGAGGTTAGGGAAGGCACAACGACACTCGCACAAAGTTGTTGGTGATTAAATAATAATATATTTGGAAGACAAAAAAGATGAGTTGTCACTG
>NW_017018860.1:0-208 GCF_001483705.2 Eufriesea mexicana | reverse complement strand
CGTATGTATGGATGTATGTATGTATATATGTATGGATGTGTGGATGGATGGAAGTATCGATGGGTGGAAGTAGGGATGATAGGATTTATGTATGTGTGGATGGATGGATGTATGGATGTATGGATGGATGGCTTTATGGATGTGAGGATGTATGAATGTATGGACGGATGTATGTATGGATGGATAGATGTATGGATCGATGGATGTA
>NW_017018859.1:0-208 GCF_001483705.2 Eufriesea mexicana | reverse complement strand
TAGCTACAGCATTGCAATAGAATCTGACTGAAAAGCTCTCTTTTAATAACAATTTCGACTACTTTCGTGGTGAGCAAGATATTCCACATAAATAAGGATGAAAGATCCTATTGGTTTGCTATAGCCATTGCATTGCGATATAATCTGACTGAGAAGTCCAATTTTATTGACATTATCGACAAATATTGAGGCGAGCAGACGAATCTGA
>NW_017018858.1:0-208 GCF_001483705.2 Eufriesea mexicana | reverse complement strand
GTCATTGGATTGAAGGCGTTAGGCGATCTATTCACCAAGCTACGGCAGCTTATAGGTTTTGTACAGACTTATCCTCTGGCAATTAGATGGATTTACATGCCATTGGTTGCAGACGTTAGGCGACCTATTAACCAAGCTATAACACATTATATATTTTGAATAGACCTACTCTCTGGCAAGTAGATGGCAGTACTTGCCATTGGTTGAA
>NW_017018857.1:0-208 GCF_001483705.2 Eufriesea mexicana | reverse complement strand
CGAGATGGTGTCCGCGTTGATTTTTTTACGACCACACGATTCCACGAGCATTTACGCGATCCTCAATTTTTCCGGCGGACGGTTCTGTTAAATATTTACTTTATTAAGTCTACTCGATCTAATTTTACTCCACTTCGACGAGAAACACGAAATTTATCGCGATTATTCGTGAAAGTTTAAGAAAGTGGAGACCCGAATCCTAATTTCT
>NW_017018856.1:0-208 GCF_001483705.2 Eufriesea mexicana | reverse complement strand
AAACAGAGACACTGCGTTTCGATCAAGACACAGTTACAAAGGAAGCTTTCCGATAACTGACGAAATTCCCAAAAATGTCCAAGGAGTCTATAAGAACAATGGATACCAAATGAACGTCTTGACCCAGGGTACCCTAGGAAATCAAAGGAATAAAGACACCAAATCTGGACCATGATACACACCAAGAAAGAAAGACTCTCCAGCGACA
>NW_017018855.1:0-208 GCF_001483705.2 Eufriesea mexicana | reverse complement strand
CGCTACCTTAGTTAACCTAACGTGCCGAGACCACAATTGCTGGCATCCCCAGAACAAGGCAGTCTACACTAGAGCACAGCAGAGCACAGAAAGCCACCAAATGGGTGTGTGTAACACAGAAGTCAAGGATACCTTAAGCTAACCAGACCAAACCACGCCTAGCCAAACGTAAGGTAACCAAACATAATGAGACGAGAACTCCACTGCT
>NW_017018854.1:0-208 GCF_001483705.2 Eufriesea mexicana | reverse complement strand
TGCTTGGTTATGTTATGTTTGGTTAGGTTATGAGGGGATAACTGTGACCTTAGTGCACTTGTCAACTATTATGCGGATTTCTGAGACTCACGGTGCTTTAATGTTTTCAGCGTGGCTCTGGCAAGGCCAGCAATGGTACTCACGTCTCGTTATGTTTAGTCAGGTTACACTCGGTTATGTCGGATCTGGCTATGCTTAGTCAGTATAG
>NW_017018853.1:0-208 GCF_001483705.2 Eufriesea mexicana | reverse complement strand
GCCATTGCAATGCTTCAGAATGTGGCTGAAAAACTCAATTATATTGTCATTTTCGGCTAATATCGTGATGAGCTAACTTTATTGCGTAAATAAGGAGGGTAGATTCTACTGGCGTACTGTAGCCTTACATTGCTATAGCATCCAACTGGAAAATACAATTTTATTGATATTTCCGACTAATATTGTGGTGAGCTAACTTTCTTTCACA
>NW_017018852.1:0-208 GCF_001483705.2 Eufriesea mexicana | reverse complement strand
CTGCTATACACTGCTATTCAGTGGATTGCTGCGCTGTACTGCGCCCAAATATATCCTGCTTGGAACTGTGGAGTCCAGCAGCATTGGTCTCGGCACGTTAATTTCAGCTAGGCCACGTTTGTTTAGGTTAGGATGGTGTATCTTTGACTTCTGTGGTACACCCTGCAATGCGGCATATTTCTGCGCTCTACGGTGCTCCTGAATATTC
>NW_017018851.1:0-208 GCF_001483705.2 Eufriesea mexicana | reverse complement strand
TAGCTATTGCAATGCTATAGAATCTGGCTGCAAAATTCAATCTTATTGACATTTTCTTCTAACGTCGTGGTCAGCAAACCTTCTTGTATAAGTATGGAAGAAACATTCTTTTGGCGTGTTACAGCCATAGGAAAGGTATAGAATGTGGCTGGAAAACACGATTTTATGGATATCTTGGACTAATATCGTGGTGAGCTGCCTTTCCTGC
>NW_017018850.1:0-208 GCF_001483705.2 Eufriesea mexicana | reverse complement strand
TCCCAAAGTCGAGCAGAGCATGTTATAGCACACTAGAGCCCATAAGTCCTTCGAATAGCAGTGGATAGCAGAAAAGTCTGACCTACCGTGTCTAACCCATAACCTAACCCATCGTTGCATAACCAAACTTAACATAGCTCAGACGAACGTGCCGCGACCACTACTGCTGGACTCCACAGAGCCAAGGAGAGAATATTACAGCACAGTA
>NW_017018849.1:0-208 GCF_001483705.2 Eufriesea mexicana | reverse complement strand
GCTTTTATATCTCCAAATAGGAACATTTTTTATAACGTGAAAAAAATTCTTGTCATACCCTTACAGTTATTTAACAAAACCCCCTAATTTTGATAATGATCGGGCAAATAATTTCGACGAAAAAAATTCCCAAATATAGGTACAGTTTCAGCATTCTACACCAGAATCCCCCAGAATTAAACGTATACGAATTTTATCAAAATACGAT
>NW_017018848.1:0-208 GCF_001483705.2 Eufriesea mexicana | reverse complement strand
CTTCTGCGCTCTACGTTTCTCTACTACGCTCTGCTCTGCTAGCGGGTGGCCAGCAATAGTTGTGGCGGCACGTTAGGTTGAGTTAGCTTACGTTTGGCCAGTCAAGGATAGGATAGGTTTGTATATGACGGATTTGACTCTTGTTCTATACAGTGCTATTCGTCAGATTTCTAAGCCCTACTGTGATCTAATATTCTCTGCTTGGCAA
>NW_017018847.1:0-208 GCF_001483705.2 Eufriesea mexicana | reverse complement strand
AGTACGCCCTGCTTGGCTCTCGGGAAGCCAGAAACCTTGGTTGCGGCACGTCATAGCATGTTCGGGTACGTTCGGTCTTGTTGCGATTCTAAATGCTAGGAGAGGATAGCTATGCCTTTAGTGCTATAGTCTGCTGTTATGTGGGTTTCTGCGGCATACAGTGCTCTAATGCTTTCAGCTTGGCTCTGGCAAGGCCAGAAATAGTGTT
>NW_017018846.1:0-208 GCF_001483705.2 Eufriesea mexicana | reverse complement strand
TGTGTATAGCACAAGAGACAAAGATATCCGGAACTAACCCAAACGAGCTTCACCTAAACGAATATAACTTAACAGATCCTGTCGCGCAGCGGCAACTACTTCTGCCCTCCTTAGCGCATACCAGTGAATAATGGATCAAAATAGCGCGCAGAAATCCACCGAATAGGAGTGTATAGCGCAAAAGTGATTGCCATCCTAACCAAACCAT
>NW_017018845.1:0-208 GCF_001483705.2 Eufriesea mexicana | reverse complement strand
ATACTCTCCCAACCGGAACAAACGTATCGAGAGCGGAGGAAACGCAACTATTCCTAACGTGCCTAGACCACTATTGCTGCCCTACTTAGAGCCAAGCAGAACATATTAGAGGAGAGTATAGCGCAGGTGTCCATAGAAACGCAGCGCATAGCACGAAAGTCGAAATGATCCAATCCCAACATAGCCATACGTAACACAGCGGAAGATT
>NW_017018844.1:0-208 GCF_001483705.2 Eufriesea mexicana | reverse complement strand
ACCAATTTTTACACAAATTAGGCGATATCTTCGTATGTTGGCCAGCTTTAGAGCCAGTAGCATGGCGTCAGTAGAATTCAATGCGAAACCACCCTCAGGTGGTGGGGCCTGGTAACTGGAATCGTCTTCCAAAAAGAAAAATCTTTGAAAAATGATTCCAAGTTGAGAACTACGCAATTAGTATACAAATTTTTTGAATTTAGACTTC
>NW_017018843.1:0-208 GCF_001483705.2 Eufriesea mexicana | reverse complement strand
GTCAGAGTGACATAAACCTAACTTAAACCATCGGAACAAAGACAAACGTAGCCTAACTCAGCCCAACGTGCCGAGACCGCCGCTGCTGCCCACCCCAGGGTCGAGGCGGACTTACTAGAGCACTGCAGGGCGCTGATATCCACCGAAAAGCAGTGTAGAGGGCAAAAGTTGAAGCCATACTGGAAAAAACTTTTTTTTCACGTGGGGG
>NW_017018842.1:0-208 GCF_001483705.2 Eufriesea mexicana | reverse complement strand
TTAGGTTAGGAAAGGATAACTTTAATTCTCGTGCTAAACACCTATATTCGGTGGACTTTTGAGATCTAATGTGTTGCAGTGTGATCTGCTTGTCTCTGGGAGACCAGCAATAATGTCCGCGTCACGTTCGGTTGGGTCACATTTTGTTTGTTTTAGTTAGGTTAGTGTAAGCTTGGTTATGATGGCTACGCCTCTTTTGCTGTACACA
>NW_017018841.1:0-208 GCF_001483705.2 Eufriesea mexicana | reverse complement strand
GCTTGGTGAATAGATCGCCAACCGCCTTCAACCCAATGGCAAGTGCAGACATCTACTGGGCAGAAAATACGTCTATTTACAATCTATAACATGTTATCGGTTGGTGAGCAGACCGCCTAACGCCTTCAATCCAATGGCAAGTACAGCCATCTACCTGCCACAGAACAGATCTATTCAAAATCTATAACCTGTTATAGCTTGGTGAGTA
>NW_017018840.1:0-208 GCF_001483705.2 Eufriesea mexicana | reverse complement strand
GTCAGGCAGGTAACGTTTGATTAGGGTAGCATTGACTTTCGTGCTATGCGCAGATATTCGGTGAACTTCTGCCCTCCGCTTTGCTCTACTGTAATCTGCTGGAGTCCGGGGAGGCCAGCAACAGTGGTCGCGGTACCTTACGTTGTGTTTTGCTACGTTAAAGTAGGTATGGATCATTTGGGTTAGGCTTCTATATCAGTGAGTTTCC
>NW_017018839.1:0-208 GCF_001483705.2 Eufriesea mexicana | reverse complement strand
CGTCTACCGATACATACGTCCACCGATCCGTACATACATCCATACATCCGTACATACATAAATCCATACACCCATTCATACACCCATACATACATCCATACATAGGTGCGCACGTAGACCCGTATACATCCAAACACAACCCATGCATACATCCATAGATATATCCATACATACATCCGTACATACACCCATACATCCATCCATACAT
>NW_017018838.1:0-208 GCF_001483705.2 Eufriesea mexicana | reverse complement strand
TAAGGTTAGGATAGAATACTTTTGACTTTTGTCCTGTACACTGCTACTCGGTGGATTTCCGCGGTCTAGTGTGCTCTAGTATGTCCAGCTCGCCTCTGAGAAGGCCAGTAATGGTGGCCTCGGCGCGTTAGGTTCAGTCATGTTACGTTTGCTTACGTTGGGGTATGTAAGGTTTAGTTAGGACAGCTTTGACTTTCGCACTACGCAC
>NW_017018837.1:0-208 GCF_001483705.2 Eufriesea mexicana | reverse complement strand
TGCTATAGAATCTGGCTGGAAAGTTCAATTTTATTGACAGTTTCGTCTATTATCGTGGTGAGCCAACATCCATGCATAAGTAAGGAGGAAAGATACTTTTGGCGTGCTATAGCCATTGCAATGCTGCTGAATCGGGCTGGACAATTCAATTTTATTGACATTATCTACTTATATCGTGGTGAGTTAACTTTTTTGCATTAATAAGGAG
>NW_017018836.1:0-208 GCF_001483705.2 Eufriesea mexicana | reverse complement strand
ATGCATGGATGGGTGGATAGATGGACTGTTTTATGGATATATGGATCGATGGATGTACGGATGAACGTATGTATGGGTGTATGGATGTATGGATGGATGGATGTATGGATGGATAGATGTATGGGTCAATGGATGTACGAATGGTAGCTTGCATGTGTGGATGGATGGATGGTTCGATGGAAGTATGGATGGGTGGATGTATGGATGG
>NW_017018835.1:0-208 GCF_001483705.2 Eufriesea mexicana | reverse complement strand
TGGTTAGGCTAGTTTATGATAGGTTCGGTTAGGATAGCTTCGACTTTCTTGCCATACACTGTTTTTCGGCGGATTTCTGCCCTGTACTGTGCTCCACTTTATTTTACTTGGCCCTGGCGAGGCCAGCAATAGTGGTCGCGGTACATTGTATTAAGTTAGGATACGTTTGGTTAGGTTAGGTCAGTTTGGGCTAGAAGCGGTTAGCTTC
>NW_017018834.1:0-208 GCF_001483705.2 Eufriesea mexicana | reverse complement strand
CAGTTCAGGTCAGGCCAGGTCAGGCCAGATCATATATGGTCAGGTCAGGTCAGTTCAGGTCAGGTCAGTCAGGTAAGGTCAGCCTAGGACAGGTCAGGTCAGGGTAGGTCAGGTCAGGTCAGTCCGGTCAGGTCAGGTCCGGTTTGGTCAGGTCAGGTCAGGTCATGTCAGGTCACATCAGGTAAGGTCAGGCCAGGCAAGGTCGGGG
>NW_017018833.1:0-208 GCF_001483705.2 Eufriesea mexicana | reverse complement strand
CTCGGTACGTTACTATGAGTAAGGCTACGCTCGGTTGGGATGGGTGGATCCATACGTACACCTTTACATACATCCATACATACGTCCATACATACGTCTATCCATACGTCCAATCATCGATCCATACAACCATCCACCCATACGACCATCCACCAATTCATCCATCCATCAATACATCCATACATTCACCAATATATACAACCATCCA
>NW_017018832.1:0-208 GCF_001483705.2 Eufriesea mexicana | reverse complement strand
CCACCGTTACTGGCAACCATAGAGACAAACAGGACATATTTTAACAAAATAGGGGGCTAAAATACAGCGAATAGCATTGTATGGAGCAGATGTCTAATATACTCTATCTTAACCTGACCAAACATGACATAAGCGAACGTAGCGAAGCTCAACAGTTCGTGCCGCGACCACTGTTGCCGGCGTCCCGAAGCAAAGCACAATATAGTAG
>NW_017018831.1:0-208 GCF_001483705.2 Eufriesea mexicana | reverse complement strand
GAGATGTGATTAGGTTTGTGGTAGGGATGTGAGTAGGTGTTTGGTTAGGTTTGGTTATAAGGTGCTTGTAAAGAAGATGGTGTGGGACTTCCTTGTTTTTTAAAACAACAAACGAGTAGTCGAATTTTCTGAAATTCAGCTATAATTGGTATGCTAATCACGTTGCATAATTTCGCCATAGTTAATTCCTCGAAAAAATGAAAAAATC
>NW_017018830.1:0-208 GCF_001483705.2 Eufriesea mexicana | reverse complement strand
GTTTTACTGACATTTTCGACTAATATCGTGGTGAGCTAACTTTCTTTCATAAATAGGGCTCAACGATTCTATTGGCGTGCTATAGCCATTGCGGTGCTATATATTCAGGCAGGGAAATTCAACTTCATTGACGTTTTCGACTTAGATCGTCGTGAGTCAACTCTCTTGCATAAATAATTAGGAAAGATTCCATTGGCGTGCTATAGCC
>NW_017018829.1:0-208 GCF_001483705.2 Eufriesea mexicana | reverse complement strand
TACTAATGAAACCTATCCGATCGCATCCGAACGCAACGTAATATGCGGAGACCACTATTTCTGCCATAGGCAGGGACAAGCAGAACATGATATAGCACAGAAGTGCGCAGACATTTACTGAAAAGCATTGTGCGGCACAAATGTAAAAGCTATCCCAACCAAACCTTACAAAATATAACCAAAGCAAACGTAACACTACTCCACATAA
>NW_017018828.1:0-208 GCF_001483705.2 Eufriesea mexicana | reverse complement strand
GGTATGTTAGGATACGTTCGGTTATGTTACGATTGTCTAGTTTAGGAGAAGGTAGTTATGCGTTTAGTGCTATAGCTTGCTGTTTGGCTCATTTCTGCGCCCTACAGTGCTCTAATATTTTCAGCTTGGATCTGGGTAGGCTAGAAATAGTGGCCTTTGCACGTTACATTGTGTCAGGTTACGATCGGTTTGGCAGGTCAGGATAAGT
>NW_017018827.1:0-208 GCF_001483705.2 Eufriesea mexicana | reverse complement strand
TAAAAAGTCCCGAGCTGATTCTTAAGGGTTTATAGTGCAAAGAAATGGTAGCAAGTAGAAATTATGGAAAAACTGTATAGATATTTATTAACGCGTTAAACACCACGCAAATTTTACGTGCCGTTCCGTTCACACCACAGTTACCCGTCATGCGGGCCCTTCTGGGCTGTACGGACCGGCGAGGCCTGAACGGAAAGACTAGCGTCGG
>NW_017018826.1:0-208 GCF_001483705.2 Eufriesea mexicana | reverse complement strand
GGTCGGAAAAATAAATTTTAATGACATTCTCGACTAGTATCGTGTTGAGCTACCATTCTTGGATAAATATGGAGGGACCATTCTATTTGGGTGCTATAGCCATTGCAATGCTGTAGAATCTGGATGGAAAATTCAATTTTATTGCTATTATCGTCAAATATCGTGGCGAGCTAAAGACCTTGCATAAATAAGGAGGAAAGGTTCTATT
>NW_017018825.1:0-208 GCF_001483705.2 Eufriesea mexicana | reverse complement strand
TCCATACATCCAGACATAAATCGATACATACATCCATACGTTCATCCATAGATACATCCATCCGTGCATACATCCATACATCCACACATCCCTGTATCCATAAATGAGTCAATCCATACTTCCATCCATCCATCCATACATCCAACCAACCATACGTACATCCTTACATACATCCATACATCCTCACACTCATTCATACATATATCTG
>NW_017018824.1:0-208 GCF_001483705.2 Eufriesea mexicana | reverse complement strand
TTTAAGTTTAACAGCAATTCTTGATTTATCAATAAATAGTACCGTTACTTCAAGAGACATTTACAATTGACAGTAAGTTTCTAAGTACGTCTATTGACAGAAAGCTGTTGCCGTTGGATTGATCTGTTCAATGATGACATTTATACAATAGCAATTCTAGAATGACGAAAGACATATCCATTACCGTTCGAGATATTAATAACTGACA
>NW_017018823.1:0-208 GCF_001483705.2 Eufriesea mexicana | reverse complement strand
AGAGCATATTATTGTACAGTAGAACGCAGAAGTTCATAGAATCGCAGTGTATCTCAGGAAAGTGTAAGTTACCCGAACCAAGCCCAAACTAACAGAACCTAACCAAACATAGCCTAACCCAAACTAACGTGCCGGGACTACCATTGCTGGGATGCCCAGAGCCAAGCAGCCCATATTAGAGCAATGTAGATAGCAGGAATCCGCCGAA
>NW_017018822.1:0-208 GCF_001483705.2 Eufriesea mexicana | reverse complement strand
GGTGCAGAGACCACAACTGCTGGCTTCCCCAGATCCAAGCAGAACTCCCTAGCGCACAGTAGAATGCATCAATGCTCCTAATAACGGTGTGTGTCAAAGAAATCGAAGCCATCATATTCTAACATAGGATAGGTAGTCCAGTGGTAGTGGCCGCGGCACGAGGCTCAGTTGGGTTAAGCTAGGCTGTGCTACGATTGTGTAGGTTTGG
>NW_017018821.1:0-208 GCF_001483705.2 Eufriesea mexicana | reverse complement strand
TATATCTGTGCACTGCGCTGAGCTACAATTATCTGCATGTCTCTCCGGAGACCAGCAACAGCTTTGTGGCAGGATCGGCTGGGACACGTTACGCTTGGTTATGTTAGGTTAGGCTAAGTTTTGTTAGGATGGCTTTGACTTTTGAGCCTCACACTATTATTCCATGGACTCCTGCGCTCTTCTAAGTGCTACCGCAGTCTGCTTGTCT
>NW_017018820.1:0-208 GCF_001483705.2 Eufriesea mexicana | reverse complement strand
GCTCTAGTATGTCCTGCTTGGGACTGGGGGGCAGCAATAGTGGTCTCGAAGTGTATGGCTGAGATAGGCTACGTTTTGTTGTGTCCTGTTTGTTTGTGCTTGGCTATGGTAGCTTTGATTTTTCTGATGTACACTTCGCTTCTAAGGATTTCTGCGTTCTACCCTATACTAATGTGCTCCGCTTGGCACTGTGGAGGCCAGCAGTAGA
>NW_017018819.1:0-208 GCF_001483705.2 Eufriesea mexicana | reverse complement strand
ACCCGCTCTTCAATTCATCCACCCATCCATTCATCCACCCGCAAATCCATACAGACATACATCAATCGTTCCATACATCAGATCCATCCATACATCATCCCATCCTTACATGCATCGATCCATACAACCATCCATCCATACGTCGATCACAAACCCATCCATCCATTTATACATCCATACATACATCAAAACATACATCCATACATAA
>NW_017018818.1:0-208 GCF_001483705.2 Eufriesea mexicana | reverse complement strand
TGCTTGGCTCTGCAGACCCCAAAAATAGTATTCGCACCACGGTAAGTTGAATTATGTTACGTTCGGTTATGCTACGATTAATTAGGCATGGAGGTAATATTTATGACTTTTGCGGTATGCTCACCTTTACGGTGGATTCCTGCATTCTACTGTACTGTAATACGTTCAGCTCGGCTCTGCGAAGTACAGCAACATTGGTATCGACGAG
>NW_017018817.1:0-208 GCF_001483705.2 Eufriesea mexicana | reverse complement strand
TACTTAATGAAAATTAATAACAAATTCGACCGCAACAAATTGTTCGCAATACAAAATTTATAAAAGTAAGAAATTAATAAATTATTGACTATTACTTGAACTTATACAGAACTTATATACAAATGTACAAATAATTTTCAAAAAGTTTATAAATTATTATAGTTATCGTTAATAATGAATTGATTAATAAATTATTCGCGATATAAAT
>NW_017018816.1:0-208 GCF_001483705.2 Eufriesea mexicana | reverse complement strand
TTGACACAACCTCACCGAAACGAACGTAAAAAGATATCAAGCTAGCGTGCAGGGACTAATATTGCTGGACACCATAATCACAAGCGGAAAATATTAGGACACTGTAGAGCGCAGAAATCCGCGGTTAGGCGTGTATTGCGCAAAGGAATAAACTATCCTATCCTAACCTCCCAAACCTAACATGACCGAACGTAGCACGTCACAACCT
>NW_017018815.1:0-208 GCF_001483705.2 Eufriesea mexicana | reverse complement strand
GGTTAGGCTTGCGTAGCGTTGACTCTTCTGATATACACAGAGATACTATGGATGTCCGCGTTCAACTCCCCAATAATGTGCTCTGCTTGGCTCTGGCTATGCCTGGAATGGTGATCGCCGTGCGTTAGGGTAAGCTAGGTTACGATTGGTTATGTTACGATTGGTTAGCTTGGGAGCAGATAGCGTCGACTTTAACGCGATTTTCTGC
>NW_017018814.1:0-208 GCF_001483705.2 Eufriesea mexicana | reverse complement strand
CGAATCTCGGGAGGCCAGCAATTGTGACCTCGGTTCGCTAGGCGGAGACAGGTTACGTCTGGCATGACTTGGTTAGGTAAGGTTTGGTTAGGGTAGCTTTGACTTTTGTGCTTTACACTGATATTTGGCCAATATGCTGCGCCCAGCGTTGCTCTACTGGCTTCTACTTGTTTCTGGTGTGGCCAGCAGTAACGGCAGTGGCACGTTA
>NW_017018813.1:0-208 GCF_001483705.2 Eufriesea mexicana | reverse complement strand
TTATTTACCAGAACACGAATTACAGGTATTTGGAATGCTGTCCTATTCGCCTGTTGTAATGTGGGCTAGAATATTCGAGATATAATGCGTTCCACTCGAAGCGAGGGAGAAGTGAATCCGTGTAACTAGTAAAACATTAACCAAGGGGAATGAAATCACGTTCAAGAATAGTGTGGATTGAAGGTTTATATTACGTAATATTTTGATG
>NW_017018812.1:0-208 GCF_001483705.2 Eufriesea mexicana | reverse complement strand
ATACGGCCATACATTCATACATCCATACATACAAACGTCCATACATTAATACATACATCCATCGATCCATACATCCATACATCCTTACATCCGTAAATTCGTACATCCATAGGTCCATACATGCATACATCCAAACATCCATACATGCATACATCCATACAGCCTTACAACCATACATTCATACATACATACATCCCTACAAGCATAC
>NW_017018811.1:0-208 GCF_001483705.2 Eufriesea mexicana | reverse complement strand
GATAGCCAAAAATGACCTGACATAAATTAATCAAGCGTAGCCAAGCCCAACATAACGTGGCGCTACTATTGCTGTTCTCCCCAGGGCCAAGCATAGTATAGTAGGGCACAGTAGTGTGTAGAAATCCTCCGAGTAGCAGTGTATGTCACGAAATTCAAAGATACCCTGACCGAGCTTGACAAAGCCTAACCTAACCACACGTAATATA
>NW_017018810.1:0-208 GCF_001483705.2 Eufriesea mexicana | reverse complement strand
GGTAGCTCACGACGGTATTAGTGGAAAACGTCAATAAAATTGAATTTTCCAGCCAGATACTATAGCAATGCAACGGCTATAGCACGCCAATGGAATCTTTCCTCCTTATTTACGCAAAAAAGATAGTTCACCAAGATATTAGTCCAAACTGTCAACAAAATTGAATTTTCCAGCCAGATTCCAGAGCATTGCAATGTCTATAGCACTC
>NW_017018809.1:0-208 GCF_001483705.2 Eufriesea mexicana | reverse complement strand
CTCTAATATGCTCTGCTCGGCTCTAGGGATGCCAGCAATAGCTGCCTCGCCACGTTAGGCTGACTCAGGCTACGTTTCGTTTTGCTATGTTAGCTTTTGTTATGTTTGGATATCTTTTACTTTCGTGGCATATACTGTTACTCGATGGACTCCTGCGCTCTACTGTTCCCTAGTATATTCTGCTTGGCTGCGGGGAGGTGAGCAATAG
>NW_017018808.1:0-208 GCF_001483705.2 Eufriesea mexicana | reverse complement strand
ATAGCTTTGACATTTGTGCTATACACCAATGCTCGGTGGATTTCTACGCCCTACATTGGTCTATAATATTCTGTTCGGCTCTGGCGGAGGCAGCAATTATGGTCTCGACACGTTAGGCCGAGACAGGTTGCGTTTGGTTATGTTCCGTTTGGTGTGGTTAGGATAGGATAGCTTATTCTTTTTTGCTATAGAACGGTCTTCGGTGGAT
>NW_017018807.1:0-208 GCF_001483705.2 Eufriesea mexicana | reverse complement strand
TATATGGACGTACGGAGGCATGGATGTATGGAGTTGTGGGTGGACGAATGGATGGGTGAATGGGCGGAAGAGTGGATGTATGTATGGATGCTTGTGTTGATGAATGTATGTATGTATTCATTGATGTACGTATGGATGTATGTAGGTAAGTATCAATGGATGTATGTATGGATGAATGTATTGGTGTATGTAAGGATGTATGTATTGA
>NW_017018806.1:0-208 GCF_001483705.2 Eufriesea mexicana | reverse complement strand
GATATTAGTCGAAAATGTCAATAAAATTGAACTATCCAGCCCGATTCTGCAGCATTGCTATGGGTATAGCAGGACAAAATGATCTTCGCTCCTTACTTATACAAGGAAGTTGGCTCACCACGATATTAGTCGAAAATGTCTATGCAATCGAATTTTCGTGCACGATTCTATAGCATTGCAATGGGTACTGTTTGCCAACATAATCTTT
>NW_017018805.1:0-208 GCF_001483705.2 Eufriesea mexicana | reverse complement strand
GGAACCCAGCGGATAGGTCTAGAGCGGAGAAAAATTTTGCGTTGCCTGAGTGTTGAATGATTTCGTCTGCGTTAGGAAGTGGGTATGCGTCTTGGCCTGTCTGTTCGTTAAGTTTACGGAAATCTATGACGATTCTCCACTTTTCTTTTCCCGCCCCGTCGATCTTTTTAGGTACTACCCAAACTGGGGCGTTAAATGGGGAGTCCGA
>NW_017018804.1:0-208 GCF_001483705.2 Eufriesea mexicana | reverse complement strand
CAAGCATCCATACATACATCCATTCTTCCGTCCGTTCACCCATCCATTCGTCCACCCACACATACATACATCCATGCCTCCTTATATCAATATATTCTTACATCCATACATCCATGCATACATACATCCACACAACCATAAGACGATACATCCATTCATCCATACAACCATACATATATCCATACATACATCCACACATACATCCATA
>NW_017018803.1:0-208 GCF_001483705.2 Eufriesea mexicana | reverse complement strand
TTGATGTATGAATGAATTGATGTATGTATATATGTATGTATGGATGGACAGATATATGGTTGTTTGGATGGATGGATTTATGTATGTGTGGATGTGTGAATGTATGGATGGATGTATGTATGGATGTAAAGATGTATGGAAAGGAGGATGTATGGATGGATGTATGTATGGATGAATGGCTGTTTGGATTGATGGATGTATGGATGGA
>NW_017018802.1:0-208 GCF_001483705.2 Eufriesea mexicana | reverse complement strand
CAGTGTATATCAGAAAAGTCAAAACTAGGCAAACCAAACACAAGCAAACAGAACATACACAATAAGAGCGTTACTCATAGTGATGTGCCGTGACCGCAGTAGCTGCTTTCCCCAGAGCCTTGCAGGACATACTAGATCACATTACAGTGCAGATATACACCGAATAGCAGCGTACAGCACAAAAGTTAAAGATATCCTGACCAAACTT
>NW_017018801.1:0-208 GCF_001483705.2 Eufriesea mexicana | reverse complement strand
CCTTGACTTTTGACCTTTACACTGCTATGTGCGGATTCCTGCGCTCCACAGTGTTCTAATGTCATCTGCTTGGTCCTGGGCGTACAGCAGCAGTGCTCTCGTTGCGATAGTTTGGTTTGGGCTACGCTTGCTTACGTCACGTTGTGCTATGTTTGGACAGAGTTGATAAAATTTTTGTGCCACACATTGCTGTTCGGTGCATTTTCGC
>NW_017018800.1:0-208 GCF_001483705.2 Eufriesea mexicana | reverse complement strand
CATTTTCGACTAATATCGTGGTGAGCTTATTTCCTTGCGTAAGTAAGGAGGAAAGATGCTTTTGGAGTGCTATAGCCATTGGACTGCCATAGAATCTTCCCAGAAAATTCAATTTTATTGACATTTTCGAATAACACCTTGGTGTGCTAACTTCCTTGCGCAAGTAAGGAGGAAGGATGCTTTTTCAGTGCTATAGCCATTGCAATGA
>NW_017018799.1:0-208 GCF_001483705.2 Eufriesea mexicana | reverse complement strand
GGTCTCGGCTCGTTAAGTTCAGCAATTCAACATTTGGTTAGGTTAGGCTATGTTGGGTTTGGTTAAGATATCTTTGACTTTAGTGCTCCACGCTGATCTCCAGTGAGTTTCTGCGCTCTGCTATGCTCTAGTATACTCTGCTTAACTCTAGAGAGGCCAGCGATGGTGGTATCGGCACGAAAGGTATAGCTAGGTTGCGTTCGGTTGT
>NW_017018798.1:0-208 GCF_001483705.2 Eufriesea mexicana | reverse complement strand
GACATTTTCGACTAGTATCGTGGTGAGCTAACTTCCTTGCGTGAGTAAGGAGGAAACATTCTGCTGACGCGCTCTAATCATTGCAAAGGTATAGAATCTGAATGGGAAATTCAATTTCATTGACACTATCCACTAATATCGTGTCGAGCTATCTTCCTTGCATAAATAAGGAGGAATGATTCTATTGGCGTGCTATAGCCATTGGACT
>NW_017018797.1:0-208 GCF_001483705.2 Eufriesea mexicana | reverse complement strand
GCGCTGAAAGGCACGTAATTGCACTGTACCGCGCAAAAGTCGGACATACCCTATACTGACCTAGCATAACCAAACATAACCAAACGTAGACTGACTGAACGTAACGTGCCGTGACCACTTTTGCTGCCGTCCACAGAGACTAGCGGATGATAAGAGAGCACCTTAGGGCACAGGAGTCAATATGATAGCTGTGTTCAGCACAAAAGTC
>NW_017018796.1:0-208 GCF_001483705.2 Eufriesea mexicana | reverse complement strand
CAGATTTATCGGTGGACTGTTCGTTGACGAACGTTTCCCCAATGGGCCTGATTTTTGTCTTGAATACTAACTTTTACTCGCTTTCTCTTTCATAACCTTTTTCCGTTTAGAGTTCTTAAGCCTACGATATTACATTTTATTCAGCATATTACGATATTACATTTTGTTACATTTTGTTACATTTTATTTAATACGAGAACTTGTTTGG
>NW_017018795.1:0-208 GCF_001483705.2 Eufriesea mexicana | reverse complement strand
ATAGCATCGCAGTGACTATAGCATTCCAGTAAAATCTTTCCCCCTTATATATATAAGAAAGTTTGGTCTCCACGATATTAGTCGAAAATGTCCGCAAAATTGAATTTTCCTGCCAGATTCTACAGCATTGTAATGGCCACAGCGTGCCAATAGGATATTTCACACTTATTTGTGCATTACAGTTATTTCACCACGATATTAGTCGAAA
>NW_017018794.1:0-208 GCF_001483705.2 Eufriesea mexicana | reverse complement strand
CCATCTTCTTGCCAGAGGATTGGTCTATTCAAAATCTATAACCTGTTATAGCTTGTGAATAGATCGCCTATCGCGTTCAATCCAATGGCAAGTACAGCTTTCTTCTTGCCAGAGAATCGGTCTATTCAAAATCTATAACATGTTGTAGCTTGTTGAATAGATATCGTAACGCCTTCAATCCAATGGCAAGTGCAGCCATCTACTTGCC
>NW_017018793.1:0-208 GCF_001483705.2 Eufriesea mexicana | reverse complement strand
TGGTCGGCTCTGGGGTGGGCAGTTACAGTTGTCTCCGCACGTCATGTTCAGTTAGGTTACGTTCCGTTCGGTTAGGTAGGGAAGCTTCGGTCAGGATACCTTCGACTTTTGTGCGGTTCGCTACCATGTGGTGGATACGGGCGCTCTGATTTTCTCTAGTATATTCTACTTGGACCTGAGGTGACCATCAGTAGTGGCCTTGGTACGT
>NW_017018792.1:0-208 GCF_001483705.2 Eufriesea mexicana | reverse complement strand
CACCGCATGGCAGTGTACAGCACAAATGTCATAGCCGTCCTAGCTTAACCTAACATATCATAATATAACCAAGCCATTCCTAAATCGGCCTAAGGCCCAACGCCACAACCGATGACCTCTCAGTGCCAAGCAGAGCATACTAGACCAACGTAGAGGGCAGAAATCCACCGAATAGCAGTGTACATCGCAAAAGTCAATGCTATCCTCT
>NW_017018791.1:0-208 GCF_001483705.2 Eufriesea mexicana | reverse complement strand
CTTTGACTGCTGTGCTATACACGGCTATTCAGTGGATATCTGCGCTTTACATTGCTCTACTATACTCTGATAAATCCTAGTGAGGCCAGCAATAGTGGTCGCGGCAGGTAACGTTGAATTTGGCTACGCTAGGTTAGGTTATGCTGGTTTAGGTAGGGTTTGGATATCTTTGACAATTCTGCTGTACACTGCGACTTCATGGATTTGT
>NW_017018790.1:0-208 GCF_001483705.2 Eufriesea mexicana | reverse complement strand
TAATAGCGTGGTGAGGTAACCTTTCTACATAAATACGGAGGAAAGATTCTATTGGCCAGCTATTGCCATTGCAATTCCATAGTATCCGGATGGAAAATGCAGTTTTATTGACATTTTCAACTAATATCGTGGTGAGCTCACTTTGTTGCATAAATTAGGAGGAAAGATACTATTGCCGTGCTATAGCCATTACATTGCTATAGAATCT
>NW_017018789.1:0-208 GCF_001483705.2 Eufriesea mexicana | reverse complement strand
ATTTACACTGGAATGCGCCGGATTTCAGCGCTCTATTATGCCTTGGGGTATTCTGATTGGTTGTGCGGGGTCAGCAATATTGGTCTAGCACGTTAGATTGAGTTAGGATACGTTTTAGTATGCTATGTTCGGTTAGGTTAGGCTAGGGTAACTTCGTCTTTTGCGCTGTAAGCTGCGATTCAGTGAATTTCTGCCACTACTGTGATCT
>NW_017018788.1:0-208 GCF_001483705.2 Eufriesea mexicana | reverse complement strand
CCAATCACCGTACTGGGAACTGTAAATACCTCTATCCATAGCCGATGTATGCATTAATTCTTCCAGAACTGCTTCGGAATACGAATCGTCATTGAACAAAACAATCCAATAGTTACAGTGCTCTATTCGTGGATGTAATGAGATTGGAACTGTCAATTGTAAGTATCTCTATACATAATGGTACAATATATAGATTAGTCTATAGTTG
>NW_017018787.1:0-208 GCF_001483705.2 Eufriesea mexicana | reverse complement strand
ACTAATATCGTGGTGAGCTAACTTTCTTCGATAAATAAGTAGGAAAGATTCTATTGGCGTGCTGTAGCCATTGCAGTACAACAAAATCTCCTTGGAATATTCAATGTTATTGACAATTTCGGCTAATATAGTGGTGAGCTATTTTTCTTGCATAAATAAGGAGGAAAGATACGAATTGGCGTGCTATAACCATTGAAATGCTATTGAA
>NW_017018786.1:0-208 GCF_001483705.2 Eufriesea mexicana | reverse complement strand
TTAAGCTGCAATCGATTCGGCCGTCATCGAAAAATGTCAACTTTCGGCCACTCACAATCAGATAGAAATCTTCCGACCAAAAATCACTCAAAAATTTTGCAAGCTCGAAAGCTCGAAAGCTCGAAAGCTCGCGATTATCATACGTACACGTAGGGCACACCGTAAGCTCTCGCATACCCAAAGCTCGCACTCCCAGCTTCACTAGGAA
>NW_017018785.1:0-208 GCF_001483705.2 Eufriesea mexicana | reverse complement strand
TGACATTTTCGACTAATATCGTGGTGAGCTACCTTTCTTGCATAAATAACGAGGAAAGATTCTCTTTGCGTGCTATAGCCGCACAAGTGCTGTTGAATCTGGCTGGAGAATACAATTTTATTGAAATCTTCCACTAATATTGCGATGAGCTGTCCTTCTTGCACAAATAAGGAGGAAAGATTCTACTGGCCTGCTATAGCCATTGCAA
>NW_017018784.1:0-208 GCF_001483705.2 Eufriesea mexicana | reverse complement strand
CAGCTGTGAAAACCACCGAATAGCGCTGGAAGGCATAATAGTCTAAACTATTCTCTAATAACACAACCGAAATTGTCATATGCAGACGTAGCCTAACTGAACCTAACGCGCCGACGCCAGAATTGCTGGCATCCCCAGTCTCAATCTAAATACATAGAACGCCGTAGAGCGCAGAAATCGGGAGATAGCAGTTTATAGCACATATGCG
>NW_017018783.1:0-208 GCF_001483705.2 Eufriesea mexicana | reverse complement strand
ACCTGACCTGACGTGACCTGACCTGTCTGATCTGACCTGAGCTGACCTAACCTGACCTGACCTAACCTATCCTGACTTTAACCGGCCTTACCTGACCGGACCTGTCCTGACTGACCTGACCTGACCTGAATGACCTGACCTGACAAGGCCTGACGTGACCTGACTTGACCTGATCTGACATGACCTGACCTGACCTGACGTGACCTGA
>NW_017018782.1:0-208 GCF_001483705.2 Eufriesea mexicana | reverse complement strand
GTCATGTTAGGTTTGGCTATGCTACTCTTATGCGCTTAGCCCTGTGGCACCCAGAAACAGTGGCCGCGGCACCTCCTTTTGGGCTTGTCAATGACAGGTTAGGTAATGTTTGCTTGGGTTAGGTTAGCATACTTTTGACTTTTGCGCTATACATTGCTCTTCGGTGGATTTCTGCGCTCTACCCCCAACTAATATCCTCTGCTTGGAT
>NW_017018781.1:0-208 GCF_001483705.2 Eufriesea mexicana | reverse complement strand
AAGTACAGACATCCACTGGCCAGAAAATAGGTCTATTCAAAATATATAACATGTTATAACTTGATGAACAGACGGCTTAACGCCTTCAATACAATGGCAGGTAGAGCCATCTACCTGCCAGAGTATAGGTCTATTCAAAATATACAATTCATTATAGCTTGGTGAATAGATCGCCTAACGCCTTCAATTCAATGGCAAGAACAGACAT
>NW_017018780.1:0-208 GCF_001483705.2 Eufriesea mexicana | reverse complement strand
GCAAACGAATCTGACAAAATTCGAAGGAAAGATTCCATTGGTTTCATGTAGCCCCTGCATTGCAGTAGAATCAGACCTGAAAGCTCATTATCAACTTATATGGAGGTGCGCAGACTTTTCGGCATAAATAAGCAGGAAGGATACAATTGGCTTGCTATAGCCATAGCATTACATTAGAATCTGACTGAAAAGTTCAATTCTATTGACA
>NW_017018779.1:0-208 GCF_001483705.2 Eufriesea mexicana | reverse complement strand
ATAGCAGCGAATAGCACAAAAGTCAAAGGTATCCGATTCTTACCTGAACTAACCTAAACTAACAATATGTAGCCTAACTCAACATAACGTACCGCGACAACAATTCCTAGCCACCCAGAGCCAAGCGGAACATACTAGATGACATTAGAGCGCAGAAATTGTCCAGAGAGGAGCGTCTAGCACAAAAGTCAAAGCCGCCCTGTCCTAA
>NW_017018778.1:0-208 GCF_001483705.2 Eufriesea mexicana | reverse complement strand
GGAGTCCAGTAATAGTGGTCTCGTGCCGCTGTGTTTAGTCAGGCTACGTTTGGCTACGTTACCATTGCCTTGGTTAGGTTTGGATGGATACGACTTTCGCTGTACACACTGATATCCGGTTTATTTCGCCGCTCTACATTGCTCCAGTATGTTCAGCTTGGCACATGGAAGGCCGGCAATGATGTTCTCGGCACGATATGTGGAGGCA
>NW_017018777.1:0-208 GCF_001483705.2 Eufriesea mexicana | reverse complement strand
ACAAAAGTTGACGCTACCCGAATGAAGCTTAGCATAAGCCAAGCCGACCGAACGTAACCTGACACAAAATAACGTGCCGCGACCGGTATTGCTAGCTAGCACAGAGCCCAACGTAACACACTAGGGAAGAGCAAGACGCAGAAAACCATAGAATAGCTGTGTATACCAGAAAAGTCGAAGCCACCCGAAACCAAACCCAGGCAAACGG
>NW_017018776.1:0-208 GCF_001483705.2 Eufriesea mexicana | reverse complement strand
ATCAGGTGCAAAGCAATGGTGAAAAGAATATGTGATGCTGTATAAAAATCTGAGAAGTGTACGATGCTATTTAGAATACTCAAAAATGTATTTTATTTTAAAAGCCCAAAGTCGCCTTGCTATTTCGTAAAACTTGAAATATGGGAAAGTCCATCGAATATTTTGTTGTTTTTTGCACAAAATTATTCATTTGAAATGTATTATATAT
>NW_017018775.1:0-208 GCF_001483705.2 Eufriesea mexicana | reverse complement strand
GCCATTGCATCTTATGTCCAACGTGTTCTGCAGAAGAAATACGATACAGTAGAGGTGGAGGCATACATTCAGATGACGGAGAGCCTTAGGAAACGTGACTTGGTAGCGGTGAAACACAACCGTACTAGCGTTAAATACGCAAGGCATAAATAATCAAATTGATCTGAAACTGGCCTACGAGAGAAAGAAGGTTTTAGTGGGTATGCCC
>NW_017018774.1:0-208 GCF_001483705.2 Eufriesea mexicana | reverse complement strand
ATATATGTATGGATCGATGGATGTATGGATGGGTGGTTGTATGCCTGGATGGATGTATGGAAGGATGGGTGTATGGATGGATGAAGGTATGGATTGATGGCCGTATGGATGAATGGTTGTATGGATGGATTGACGTATGGATGGACGGATGTACGGATGAATGGATGTACGGATGAATGGATGTATGGATGGTTGGATGGATGTATGA
>NW_017018773.1:0-208 GCF_001483705.2 Eufriesea mexicana | reverse complement strand
GTGTATAGCACGAAGGTCAAAGATATCCTAACATATCCCACACGAACCTGACATAACCAAACGAAAGGTAATACAACCTAACGCGACGAGGCCACTATCTCTGAAATTCCC
Source organism: Eufriesea mexicana (assembly GCF_001483705.2). Lineage (NCBI taxonomy): Eukaryota > Metazoa > Arthropoda > Insecta > Hymenoptera > Apidae > Eufriesea > Eufriesea mexicana. The sequence continues at coordinate 97 of NW_017018773.1, read as the reverse complement.
AGAGCGCAGGAGGGAATATTAGAGAACAGTGGAGCGCAGGAATCCACTGCACAGCAGTGCACAGCTCAAAAGTCATAGCCAACCTAGCCAAACATGA
>NW_017018772.1:0-208 GCF_001483705.2 Eufriesea mexicana | reverse complement strand
ATGGATGTATATATGTATGGATGTATGGTTTGGTGGATGTATGGATGGATGGAGGTGTGGATGGTTGGATTTTTGGATGTATGGATGCATGACTGTTTGGATTTAGTAATGTATGGATGAATGCATGTATGGATGTATGGATGTGTGGACGTATGGATGTACGAATGTACGGATATAGGGATGTATGGATGCATGGATGGACGGATGG
>NW_017018771.1:0-208 GCF_001483705.2 Eufriesea mexicana | reverse complement strand
CGATGGTTGTACTCAGCACTGACATGTCATTTGTTAATATCTCGAGCGGAAATGGACCTTCCTTCAGCATCTGTAGAATTGCTACAGAATCTAAATTCTCTTTGGAAACAGCAATCCCACGGTTCCAATTCACTGTTGATGTGTATACTCCTTACCGTACTGTCAGAACTAAACATCTTCAGCCATAACCGAACTATGCACGGACCTT
>NW_017018770.1:0-208 GCF_001483705.2 Eufriesea mexicana | reverse complement strand
TCGGATAGATTTGACTTTCATGGTATACACTTCTATGCCGTTGATTTCTGGCCTCTACTATGCCGTACTATATTCTGCTTGGCCCTGGTGTATGCAGCAATGGTGGTCGCGGCGCGTTTGGTTGAGTTGTGTTACGTTTTGCTTTGTTAGGTTAGGTTAAGTGTTGTTCGGATGGCTTTGACTTTTGTGCTGTACACTGCAGTGCGCG
>NW_017018769.1:0-208 GCF_001483705.2 Eufriesea mexicana | reverse complement strand
TAATAGAGCACTGTAGGGCACAGCAATACACCTAATAACAGACTATATCACAAAAGTCAAAGCAATCCTCTCCTAATCTAACCAATCGTAAAAAACAAAGGTAACCTATCTCAGCCTAACGTGCCGCGATCAGAAATGCTGTCCTCCGCAACGTAAAGCGGAATACATTAGTGGAGCGTAAAGCGCAGGCGCCCATTGTATCGCAGTG
>NW_017018768.1:0-208 GCF_001483705.2 Eufriesea mexicana | reverse complement strand
TCGCACGAGACCCCCAGCTCGTCGGATCGTCCGACCTGTTCCGAACGCACGGCAACGGGTTGCGTCCCCTCCTCCGCCACCACTGGGATGAGGGTGCCGATCAGCCGCCGCAGGGGCTCGGGGCCCATTCGCTCGGCCACGGGGTGCCCCATGCCCTCAACTTCCCCATTACTAATTTATAGGGGCGTCCCCACGGACCGCTTTCAAG
>NW_017018767.1:0-208 GCF_001483705.2 Eufriesea mexicana | reverse complement strand
CATACAAACATATATAAATCCATACATCCATACATCCGTACATCCATACATTCGTACATCCAATCATCCATACATCCATACATCCTTACATCCAAGCATCCACACATCCACACATCCATACATCCATCCATCCGTATGTCTGTCAAGCCATACATCCATTCATTCATACATCCATTCATCCATAAAACCATCCATCCATAAATCCATC
>NW_017018766.1:0-208 GCF_001483705.2 Eufriesea mexicana | reverse complement strand
GCGGCACGTTAGGTTGAATTTATTACGTCTGTCAATGTTGCGACTGGTTAGGTTAGGTGAGGGCAGCTTCGACTTTTGTGCTATAGACGGATATTCGGTGGACATGTGCGCTCCACTGTTATCTGATTTGTTCACCTTGTCTCTTGGAGAGAACGTGATAGCGGTCTCGGTACGTTATGCTGAAATAGGCTACGATAAAATGCTTTAG
>NW_017018765.1:0-208 GCF_001483705.2 Eufriesea mexicana | reverse complement strand
TCTGCCCTCTATTGAGCTCTTACATTATCTGCTTGGCTATGCGGATGCCAGCAGTATTTTTTTCGCCGTGTTCGTCAGAGACATGTTGCGTTTGATTATGTTACGTTTGGTCATATTAGGATAGCAGAGCTTAGACTTTTGTGATGTGCACTGCTATTCGGAGGATCACTGTGTTCTACATTGCTCTACTATACTCTGCTCGACTCTT
>NW_017018764.1:0-208 GCF_001483705.2 Eufriesea mexicana | reverse complement strand
CCATACGTACATCTATACGTACATCCATTCATCCATACATCCAAACACACATACACCCATACATGCAAACATCCATACATCCACACATCCATATAACCATAAATCCAACAATCCGTACCTCCATCCATCGATACAACCATCCATTCATACATCCATACATACATCCATCCATACACCCATCCATCCATCCATGCTACCGTTCACACAA
>NW_017018763.1:0-208 GCF_001483705.2 Eufriesea mexicana | reverse complement strand
ACAGATTATAGATTTTGAATAGACCGATTATCAGGCTAGTTGACGGCGGTACTTGCCATTGGATTGAAGGCGTTAAGCGATCTATACGCCTAGCTATAACACGTTATAGACTTTGAATACACGTATTCTCTGGCAAGTAGATGGTTGTACTTGCCATTGGATTGAAGGCGTTGGACGTTCTGTTCACCAAGCTATATCAGGTTATAGG
>NW_017018762.1:0-208 GCF_001483705.2 Eufriesea mexicana | reverse complement strand
CCTGAAAAACTCAATTTTATTGACATTTCCGGCAAATATCGTGGTGAGCTAACTTTCTTGCATACATAAGGAGGAAAGATTCTTTTGGCGTGCTATAGCCATTGCATTGATATAGAATGTGTTTGGAAAATTGAATTTTATTGAAATTTTCGACTAATATCGTGGTGAGATATTTTTCTTTCATATATAAGTAGCAACGATTCAATTC
>NW_017018761.1:0-208 GCF_001483705.2 Eufriesea mexicana | reverse complement strand
TCAATAAAAATTTATTTTCCAACCAGATTCTATTGCAGTGCAGTAGCTATAGCGCGCCAAAAGAATATTTCTTCCTTGCTTATGCAAGAATGTTTGCTTACCACGACGTTATTCGAAAATATCAATAAAATTGAATTTTCCAGCGAGATTCTACTGCATCGCAATGACTTTAGCACGCCAGTAGAATCTTTCCTCCTTATATATGCAG
>NW_017018760.1:0-208 GCF_001483705.2 Eufriesea mexicana | reverse complement strand
TTCCTACTTATGTGTGCAAGAAAGTCACCTCACCACGATATAAGTCGAAATTGTTAATGAAATCTAATTCTCGAGCCAGATTCTATAGCAGTGCATGGGTACAGCGTGCCAATAGCATCTATCCTCCTTATTTATGCATGGATGCCAGCTCACCACGATATAAATCGAAAATGTCAATAAAATTGAATTTTCCATCCAGATACTATAG
>NW_017018759.1:0-208 GCF_001483705.2 Eufriesea mexicana | reverse complement strand
AACCGAGCGTAATCTATCTCAACCTAACGTGCCGCTACCAGTATTGCTGGCCTCCACAGGGTCGAGCAGAGCATATTAGGGGAGAGCGGAGCGCAGAATTCCATACAATGGCAATGTATTGCAGAAGAGTCAAAGCTATCATTATCAAACCCAGACAAACCTAGCCTACGCAAACGTAACCTAACTCAATCTAACGAGCCGAGACCAC
>NW_017018758.1:0-208 GCF_001483705.2 Eufriesea mexicana | reverse complement strand
CGCGTATGTTACGTTTGGTTAGGCTAGGGCAGGATAGCTTTGACTTTTCTGCTTTGAACTGCTTTTCGGTGGATTTCTGCGTTCTACTGTGATCTAATATCTTCTGCTTGGCTCGGGGGTGGCCGCCAATGTAGGTCACGGCTCTATAAGTTTAGTTACTCTACGCATGGTTGGGTTACGTTAGGTCAGGTTATGTTAGGTTATCTAT
>NW_017018757.1:0-208 GCF_001483705.2 Eufriesea mexicana | reverse complement strand
TTTTTGCAAGAATGTCAGTTCCCCAAGATATCAGTCGAGAATGTCAATAAAATTTAATTTTCCAGCAAGATTCTAAAGCAGTGCAATTGCTATAGCACGCCAATAGGATATTTCTTCCTTGTCTATGCAAGAAAGCTAGCTCACTACGATATTAGCCGAAAATGTCAATAAATTTGTGTTTTCCAGCCAGACTATTGGATTGCAGTGA
>NW_017018756.1:0-208 GCF_001483705.2 Eufriesea mexicana | reverse complement strand
GCCAGAAATGGTGGCCACTGCACTTGATGTTTTGTCAGGTTACGTTCGGTTATGTTGGGTTAGACTATGTTTGGTAAGGATAGCTACATCTTTTGTGCTGTACACTGCTGTTCGATGGATTTCTGCACTCCGCTGTGCTCTGGTATGTACTGTTTGGATCTGTCCAGGGCAGCAATAGCGGTTTCGGCACGTTAGGCTGAGTTTGGCT
>NW_017018755.1:0-208 GCF_001483705.2 Eufriesea mexicana | reverse complement strand
CAAACGTAGCACATCCAAGCGTAGCCTAACTCAACCTAACATGACGAGACCACTTTTGCTGGCTTACGCGGAGGCAAGCAGAATGAACTGGGGCACAATAGAGCGCAAAAATCATCCGCATTGCAGTGAATATCACAAAATCCGAAGATATCCAGATATAACCTGACCCAATCTAACACAACCAAGCGTAGCAACAGCCAACATGACG
>NW_017018754.1:0-208 GCF_001483705.2 Eufriesea mexicana | reverse complement strand
TTCAATCCAATGGCAAGTACAGCCATCTACTTGCCAGAGAATCGGTCAATTCAAAATCTATAATCTGTTTTGGCTAGGAGAATAGATCGCCTAACGCATTCAATCCAATGCCAAGTACATACATTTACTTGCCAGAAAATAGGTATATTCAAAATATATAACCTGTTATAGCATGGTGAATAGATCGCCTAACGCCTACAATCCAATG
>NW_017018753.1:0-208 GCF_001483705.2 Eufriesea mexicana | reverse complement strand
ACCGAACAGCAGTGTGCAGATCAAAGGTGAAAGGTAACCTGACCATACCTAACCGAACCTAAATAAGCCATACGTAACGTAACACAACCGAGCGTGCCGCTACCACTATTGCTAGCGTCCTCAGAGACAAGCAGAGTATGAAAGAGCACAATAGAGTCCAGAGGTCGATATCATAGCATTGTTGAGCACATGAGTCAATGCTATCCTA
>NW_017018752.1:0-208 GCF_001483705.2 Eufriesea mexicana | reverse complement strand
CTTTCTTGCATAAACATGGTGGAAGGATTATATTGGCAAGCTATAACCATTGCAATGCAATAGTATCTGGAGGGAAAATTGAATTTTATTGACATTTTCGCTTAATATCGTGGTGAGTTGACTTTCTTGCATAAACAAGGAGGATAGATCCTATTGGCGTGCTATTGCCATTGCAATGCTATAGAATCTTGCTGGAAAATTCAATTTT
>NW_017018751.1:0-208 GCF_001483705.2 Eufriesea mexicana | reverse complement strand
GTTGCATAAATAAGGAGGAAGGATTCTATTGGCATGCTATTGCCATTGCAATGCTATAGAATCAGAGTGGCAAATTCAATTTTTTTGCCACTTTCGACTAATATCGTGGTGAGCTAATTTTGAAGCATAAATAAGGAGGAAAGAATCTATTTGCGTGCTATAGCCATTACAGTGATATAGAATCTTGCTGGAAAACTCTTTTTTATTC
>NW_017018750.1:0-208 GCF_001483705.2 Eufriesea mexicana | reverse complement strand
TAGATACTATTGGCGTGATATAGCATTTGCAATGCAATAGAATCTAGCTGGAAAGTTCAATTAAATAGACATTTTCGACTAATATTGTGGTGTGCAAACTCACTCGAATGAATAAGGAGGAAAGTTCAATTTTATTGACATTATTGACTAATATCGTGGCGAACGGACTTTCTTGCGCAAATAAAGAGGAACGATGCTATTGGAGTGA
>NW_017018749.1:0-208 GCF_001483705.2 Eufriesea mexicana | reverse complement strand
ATGTTAGGTTTTGTGAAATTAGGTTAGGTTAGGTTACGTTATGTTGGGTTATGTTAGGTTAGGTTAGGTTAGGTTAGGTTAGGTTCGGTTAAGTCGGGATAGGATAGAATGGGTTAGGTTGTGCCACGTTAGGTTAGGTTAGGCAAGGATACGTTAGGTTAGGTCCGGTCTGGTCAGGTCACGTCAGCTTGTGCTAGGTTAGGTTAGA
>NW_017018748.1:0-208 GCF_001483705.2 Eufriesea mexicana | reverse complement strand
GTAGAATATGGCCGGAATATTCAATGTTATTGACATTTTCGGCTAATATCGCGGTGAGCAATCCTTCTTGTATAAATAAGGAGGCAAGATATTATTGGCGTGCTATAGCTTTTGCAAGGCTATAGAATCTGAATGGAAAATTTAGTTGTATTGACATTTTCGACTAATATCGTGGTGAGCTGTCATCCATGCATAAATAAGGTGGAAA
>NW_017018747.1:0-208 GCF_001483705.2 Eufriesea mexicana | reverse complement strand
TGTCTCTGACGAGGAAAGCAATCCTGGTCACGGCGCGTTTTTTTGAGATATGTTACGTTTGGCCTGGCTAGCTGAGGTTAGGTGTGGTTAAGGTAGCAGTGACTTCTGTGCTATACAGTGCCATTCTGTCGATATCTGCGCTCTGCATTGCTCTACTAGCCTCTGCTTGTCTGTCGGGTGGCCAGCAGTGGCGGTCGTGGCACGTTTC
>NW_017018746.1:0-208 GCF_001483705.2 Eufriesea mexicana | reverse complement strand
CATCGATCCATACATCTATACTTCCACACCTACATCCATCCATACATTCATACATCCACACATAAATAAATCTATTCCTCCATACATCCATACAACCATACATACATCCATACATATATCCATACATCCATCCATACATCCACCAATCCATACATCCATCCACTCATACATCCATCCATACATCCATCCATACATTCATCCATACATC
>NW_017018745.1:0-208 GCF_001483705.2 Eufriesea mexicana | reverse complement strand
TTTGCTATAGCCATTGCATTGCAGTAGAATCTGCCTGAGAAGTTCAATTCTATTGACATTTTCGACAAATATTAAGGTGAGCATTCTTTTCTGCGTAAACAACGAGGTAAGGTTCTAATGGTTTGCTGTAGCCACAGCATTGCATTATAATCTGACTGAAAAGTTCTATTTTATTGACAATTTCGACTAATAACGTTGTGAGCAAGAT
>NW_017018744.1:0-208 GCF_001483705.2 Eufriesea mexicana | reverse complement strand
ATATTTTCGAATTTTTTTTTTATTGAGAATTAACAGGTTAAGTGCCCAGCCCGTTTTGCTTGCCGTTCCGATCAGGCCCAAACTCGACCGTCAAGTGTTCATAAAATTCGAAGATACTGTACCAATTCTTATAACAAGAATTCCCAAACGTTAGATCCAAAGATGGCGAAGAATTTAACACCAAAAATTAGGATCTTTTGGGCCTAGT
>NW_017018743.1:0-208 GCF_001483705.2 Eufriesea mexicana | reverse complement strand
AGAGCGCAGAAATCCACCGAATAGCAGTGTATAGTGCAAATGTCAAAGCTATCCAAGCCTAACACAAACGAACGTAAAATAGCCAAACGTAACATATCTCGTCCTAATGAGCCGAGCACACAGCTGCTAGCCTCACCATAGCCAAGCAGGGCATATTAGTGCACAGTAAAGCACAGAAGTCCACCGGATAGCAGTATATGGCAACAAA
>NW_017018742.1:0-208 GCF_001483705.2 Eufriesea mexicana | reverse complement strand
CTGTTTGCAAGAAAGCTAGGTCACCACGATAGTAGCCGATAATGTCAATAAAATTGAAATTCCTAGCCAGATTCAATAGCATTACCATGGATATAGCCCACCAATAGTATATTTCACGCTTATTTATGCAAGAAAGTTAGTTCAACGCGATATTAGTCGAAAATGTCAATAAAAATGAATATTCCAGGTAGATTCTATAGCATTGCAG
>NW_017018741.1:0-208 GCF_001483705.2 Eufriesea mexicana | reverse complement strand
TCTGGTCAGGTCAAGTCTGGTAAGGGTAGGCCAGGTCAGGCCAGGTCAGGTCAGGTCAGGTAATGTCAGGTCATGTCGGGTCATGCCAGGTCATGTCGGGTCAGGTCACGTCAGGAGAGGTCACGTCAGGCCAGGCAAGGCCAGTCAAGGTCATATATGGTCAGGCCTGGTCAGGTCAGGCCAGGATAGGAAGGGTCTGGTCAGGTCA
>NW_017018740.1:0-208 GCF_001483705.2 Eufriesea mexicana | reverse complement strand
AATTTTATTGACATTTTCGGCTAATATCGTGGTGAGTTTACTTTCTCGCATAGATACGAAGTAAAGATTATATTGGCGTGCTATAGGCTTTGGAATGCTTTAGAATCTGGCTGGAAAATTCAATTTTGTTGACTTTTACGACTAGTATCGTGGTGAGCCAACTCCCTTGCATAAGTAAGGAGGAAAGATGCTTTTGGCGTGCTACAGT
>NW_017018739.1:0-208 GCF_001483705.2 Eufriesea mexicana | reverse complement strand
GATGTCTGTACTTGCCATTGGATTGAAGGCGTTAGGCGATCTATTCTCCAAGCTATAACAGTTAAAAGATTTTGAATGGACCAATTCTCTGGCAAGTAGATGTCTTTACTTGCCATTCGATTGAAGGCGATAGACGATATATTCTCCAAGGTATAAAGGGTTATTGATTTTGAATAGAGCTATTCCCTGGCAACGAGATGGCTGTTCT
>NW_017018738.1:0-208 GCF_001483705.2 Eufriesea mexicana | reverse complement strand
GCGCAACACTCTGTTCTAATATATTCTGCCTGGGCCTGTGAATGCCAGCAGTAGTGGTCGCGGTACGTCGGGTTGTGCTATGTTATGTTTTGTCATTGGACTATTGGCTATGTCAGGGTAGAATGGCTTCAACTTTTGTGCTATGCACTGCTACTCGGTGGATCTCTGCATTCCACTTCGATCGAATTTGTTCTGCTTGGCTCTGTGG
>NW_017018737.1:0-208 GCF_001483705.2 Eufriesea mexicana | reverse complement strand
CGTATCCTAACCTCATGAAACGTAACATAACCAAACGTAGCATAACTCACCCTGACGTGCCGAGACTAGTATTGTTGGCCACACCAGAGCCAAGCAGAATAAACTAGAGCACGGCAGAGCGCAGCAATCCGCCGCACTGCAGTGTACAGCAGAAAAGTCAAACATAGCCTGACCTAACTTGGCCTGACCTATCCTACGTGAACGTAGT
>NW_017018736.1:0-208 GCF_001483705.2 Eufriesea mexicana | reverse complement strand
TTTATTACTTCGATAATAAATTATTTTGGGTTTATTGAACATGTTTTGCATAAATATACTTTGAGTTTCTCGTTAAACATAGTGAAAGATACTTTTGTCCCATTCTATCCACACTGAGGAATCACCAAGTCTGAGAAATGTAAACCTAGAAAATAATTGTTAAATAATATTCTGGAAATTGAGAATTTTATGGTAAATAACGATGGAT
>NW_017018735.1:0-208 GCF_001483705.2 Eufriesea mexicana | reverse complement strand
TGCTATAGTTTGACGGATAGATCTAACGTTCTCTATCCAATGGTTGGTATATCCATCTACTCACCATAGAATAAGTCTATTAAAAATATATAACCTGCAATAGTTTGATGAATAGAACATCTATCGTTCTCAATACAATGGTAGATATAGCCATTTGCTCACCATTGAATAGGTCTATTCAAAATCTATAACTTACTATAGTTTTATG
>NW_017018734.1:0-208 GCF_001483705.2 Eufriesea mexicana | reverse complement strand
CAGGATATAGTAGAGAACAGTTGAGCGCAGCAATGCACGAAGCAACAGTATATAACACGAAAGCCAGAGCTACCCTTACCGAACTTAACCCAACATGAACTAACCAGACGTGACATAACAAGAACTAACGTGCCGAGACCAATAATGCTGACATTCCCAGGGCTAAGCAGAATGTAGAAGAGCACACTAGAGCGCAGAAATCCTCCGA
>NW_017018733.1:0-208 GCF_001483705.2 Eufriesea mexicana | reverse complement strand
GCTTCTAAACGTCCTTTGTGTCACAAACGTAAAATTTCTAAGCGCCCATAGGCGTCCTCCGTGTCACAAGAGCAAAATTTCTAAGCGCCCATAGGCGTCCTTCGTATCACAAACACAAAATTTCTAAGCGCTTATAAACGTCCTATGTGTCACAAACGTAAAATTTCTAAGCGTCCATAGGCGTCCTTCGTGTCACAAATGTAAAATT
>NW_017018732.1:0-208 GCF_001483705.2 Eufriesea mexicana | reverse complement strand
ATGTATGGGGGTATGTATGAATGAATATACTATTGTATGTATGGATGAAGGATTGGTGTATGTGTGTATGTATGTATGGATGGGCGGACTGGTGGATGGATGTATGGATGGATGGATGTTTGGATCGGTGGATGTATGGATGGTGTGATGTATGTATGGATGGATGTATGGAAAGATAGATCTATGTCTGTATGGATGAGCGGGTGGA
>NW_017018731.1:0-208 GCF_001483705.2 Eufriesea mexicana | reverse complement strand
ATAACAGGTTATAGATTTTGAATAGACCTATTCTCTGGCAAGTAGATGGCTGTACTTGCAATTCGATTGAATGCGCCAGGCGATCTATTCACCAAGCTACAACAGGTTATAGATTTCGAATAGAACTATTCTCTGGCAAGTAGATGGCTGTACATGCCATTGGATTGAAGGCTTTAGGCGATCTATTCACGATGCTATAACAGATTAT
>NW_017018730.1:0-208 GCF_001483705.2 Eufriesea mexicana | reverse complement strand
ACTTGCCATTGGTTGAAGGCGAAAGGCGACCTATACACCAAGCTACAACAGATTATAGATTTTTAATTGGCCTATTATCTGGAAATTAGATGGCTGTAATTGCTATTGGATTGAAGGCGTTGGGCGATCTATTGGCCAAGCTATAACAGGTTATAGATTTTGAATATACCTATTCTCTGGCAAGAAAATGGCTGTACCTGCAAGTGGA
>NW_017018729.1:0-208 GCF_001483705.2 Eufriesea mexicana | reverse complement strand
ATAGATTTGGTCAGGGATTCGGGAGAAAGTTTGAAACGATTGCTGCGTCAAATAGGTTAGTTCCTAACCTATACTAGTTTCAGAGCTAATTGTTTAGTTCCTAACCTATACTAGTTTCAAGGCTGATTGTTTCTGAACACTATCGTAGAGTTCTTAGGTAAAGGATCTCTCTGTTTCGGTATTTTGTATCTTCTTCGATATTACATTC
>NW_017018728.1:0-208 GCF_001483705.2 Eufriesea mexicana | reverse complement strand
TTTTCGTTTCACACTAAAAGGGTTAACCCTTTGCACTCGAGAGGCGCCTTTCATAAAATTCTGGCGCCATTTGATAGAATTTCGAAGCTCGATATTCATTGACATGTCAAATTTCATATAATGCAACGGTGTGCGAGGTGTTGAAAAATGACTCTCCGTGTTAATTATCACACGACTTCACTGCTCAGAAAAATATCGTCAGCTTTGT
>NW_017018727.1:0-208 GCF_001483705.2 Eufriesea mexicana | reverse complement strand
CATAACAGTATTGCAGCCGTAGGATTAATCTAGTCGCTGATGGTATATACTCCACAGTAGTTCTAGAATTACCAAGGCATACATCAGTTATGGGTACAGGTATCTACAATTCAAAGAAGGGTAGTTGGTATATCCACTAATAGAATATTGCAGCCGTTGGATTTATCTGTCCAGTGATGATTTGTATTCCACAGTAATTCTAGAATAA
>NW_017018726.1:0-208 GCF_001483705.2 Eufriesea mexicana | reverse complement strand
GATACTATAGAATTGCAATGGCTATACCTGGCCAATAGAATCTTACCTCCTTATTTATACCCGAAAGTTACCACACACCGATATTAGTCGAAACTGTTACATAAATTGAATTTTCGAGGAAGATTCAAAAGCATTGTAATGGACATAGCACGGCAATAGTATCTTTCCTCCTTATTTATACTAGAAAATTAAAACACAACGATATTAG
>NW_017018725.1:0-208 GCF_001483705.2 Eufriesea mexicana | reverse complement strand
TTAGTCGAAAATGTCAATAGAATTGAATTTTCCAGGAAGAGTCTATTGCTTTGCACTGCCTATTGCACGCCAATAGAACCTTTCCTGCTTATTTATGCAAGAAAGTCAGCTGACAGCGATATTGGACGAAAATGTCAATAAAATAGAATTTCCCTTCCAGATTCTATAGCTTTTCAATGACTTGAGCACGCCAACAGTATGTTTCCTC
>NW_017018724.1:0-208 GCF_001483705.2 Eufriesea mexicana | reverse complement strand
CATTGGATTGCAGGCGATAGGCGATCTAATCACCGAGCTATGGCAGCTTATACGTTTTGAATAGACTTATCCCCTGGCAAGTAGATGGCTGTACTTGCCATTGGATTGAGGGCTTTATGCCATCTATTCTCCATGCTATAACAGTTTATAGATTTTGAATAGACCAAATCTCTGGCAAGTAGATGGCTGTACTTGCCATTGTATTGAA
>NW_017018723.1:0-208 GCF_001483705.2 Eufriesea mexicana | reverse complement strand
GTATGGATGGTTTGAGGTATGAATGGATGAATTTGTGGATGCATAGATGGATGGATGTATGTATGTATGGTCGTATGTATGGATGCGTGTATTTATGAATGTATGGATGTATGTATGGATGTATGTATGGATATATGGATGAAGATTTGAAGGGATGCATGGATGTTTGTATGGATGTGTGTATGGATGAATGTATGGATGGGTGGAT
>NW_017018722.1:0-208 GCF_001483705.2 Eufriesea mexicana | reverse complement strand
TGGGTTCCTGCGCACTACTGTGCTGTAGTACAGTCTGCTTGTCCTTGTGGGGGGTAGCATGGGAGGTTTTGCCAGGTTGGTTCAGTCATGTTACGTTGGGTTTTGTTACGTTTGGCTAGGTTAGGAATGGGTACTTCGTCTTTCATTCTTTACACCGCTATAGCTGTTCTTCTGCGCTCTCACGTGCTCTAATATGCTGTGCTTGGCT
>NW_017018721.1:0-208 GCF_001483705.2 Eufriesea mexicana | reverse complement strand
CATACATCCTTCCATACATCCATCCATCCATACATCCACACATCCACACATCCATCGATCCATGCATCCATACAACAATCCATCCATCCATCCATCAATACATCCATACATACATCAATACATACGTCCATAGATGCACAAATACATTCGACCATACATACATCCATACACACATCCTTACATACAGCCATACATGCATCCGTTCGCA
>NW_017018720.1:0-208 GCF_001483705.2 Eufriesea mexicana | reverse complement strand
CGTCTCCGCGAACGCTACCGCGAAGGGCCCGCCGACCAGCGGAGCACCGGGTCTGCATCCGGCCGGAAATAATGGGGGCCAGGAGGAGGCTGTGGACACGGCCTAAATTTCACGCAGTCCATGGTGCTCCAGGCCTACCTGAACAACACGCTGGCGTCGCAGGACCTGCTCCTGCAGACGCTCGTTGGGCTGGGTGTCGGGCTGGCTG
>NW_017018719.1:0-208 GCF_001483705.2 Eufriesea mexicana | reverse complement strand
GTCGCGGCACGTTATGATGAGCTGGACTACGTTTGGTTAGGTTATGCCAACATGGGGCAGACATGGTTAGCAATGACTTTCGTGCTATACACAGCTATATGCGCATTTCTGGGCTCTACTGTGCTCTAGTATATCTTGCTTGGCGGTGGGAGTGCCAGCAAAAGTGGCCTCGGCAAGTTAGGTTGGGTCTAGGTACGTTTACCTATGT
>NW_017018718.1:0-208 GCF_001483705.2 Eufriesea mexicana | reverse complement strand
CCTGGCCTGACCTGACCGAACCTGACCTCTCCTGACCTGACCTGACCTTACTTCACCTGACCGGACCCGACCTTACTTGACCCGAACTGGAATGTCCTGACCTGCCCTTTCCTGAACTGACCTGACCTACAGTGACCTTATCTGTCCTGGCCTGGACTGACCTGACCTGACATGGCATGACCTAACCTGACCTGGACTGGCCAGACAT
>NW_017018717.1:0-208 GCF_001483705.2 Eufriesea mexicana | reverse complement strand
CTCCTTATTTATGCAACCAAATTAGCTAACCACGGTATTAGTCGAAAATGTCAATAAAATGGAATTTTCCAGGTAGATTCTGTAGCATTGCAATGGCTATAGCATGAGAATACAAACTTTCCTCCTTATTTATGCACCAAAATCAGCTCACACTATATTAGTCGAAAATATCAACAGAATTGAGTTTTCCAGGCAAATTCTAGAGCAT
>NW_017018716.1:0-208 GCF_001483705.2 Eufriesea mexicana | reverse complement strand
ACTTACGTTACGTTCGGTTTGGTTAGGGTAGGCTAAGTTTGGTTAGGATAGCTTCGACTTTTGCGCTGTACACGGTTATTCGGTGGATTTCTGCGCCCTACTGCGATCTTACACGCTCTGGCTTCCTGTGGGGAGGGAAGAAACGGCGGCCGCGGAACGTTAGCTTGAGTTAGGTCACGTTTGGTTTGGTTACGTTTGTTTGGACCAG
>NW_017018715.1:0-208 GCF_001483705.2 Eufriesea mexicana | reverse complement strand
TATTTTCCAGGACGATTCGATAGCATTGCAGTGCCTATAGCACGCCAATAGGATCTTTCCTCCATATTTAAACAAGGAAGGTGGCTCACCACGATATTAGACGAAAATGTCAATAAAATAGAACTTTCCAGCGAGGTTCTACAGTTTTGATATGTCTATAGCACGCCAATAGAATCTACACTGGTTATTTAGGCAAGAAAGATAGGTC
>NW_017018714.1:0-208 GCF_001483705.2 Eufriesea mexicana | reverse complement strand
AGCAACCCTAGCCTAACCCAAACGAACAGGACAAAGTCAAACATAGTCTGACTCTACCTAGCGTGCCGAGACCGACATTTTGTCCAGCCCGAGAGCCAATCAGGGCATACTAGAGCACTGGAGATCGGCGAAAAACACCAAATATCTGTGTACAGCACAAAAGTTAAAGCTACACTGACCAAGCGTAAACTGCCCCGACCCAGCCGAA
>NW_017018713.1:0-208 GCF_001483705.2 Eufriesea mexicana | reverse complement strand
GCGCGGTTCCTCTTTCTCCTGTGCTGCTTCAATTTGTGTCGATATTCGAGTAGCAACGTAAACACGCGAAAATTCGAAATTCAGTCTCCTGCTTCTCTTTTTTCCGTCACGTTCCACGGTATCCGGCTATATTTCTCTCTCCGCATAGAGGCTCTTTTTCCTCCTTTTCGATCGACACGTCGTATTCCCACGGCGAGTTTATAGGGAA
>NW_017018712.1:0-208 GCF_001483705.2 Eufriesea mexicana | reverse complement strand
CTGCCCCAGGTGCGAGCCAAGGAGGTGGGGCACTATGTACCCACATTATATGTCGGGGAAGGGCCCGAGGCCCCTTTCCCTCACTACTCCACCCGGTCTATCGCTTTCTCACTCGCCTCCCAAAGGGCACCAAACCCCCCAGCTTGGGTTGGAAGGGACGCCACTCCCTTGCAGCGTGCACCTCGCTGCCCTACCTATCCCTACCACC
>NW_017018711.1:0-208 GCF_001483705.2 Eufriesea mexicana | reverse complement strand
CTACTTGCAAGAGCATAGGTCTATCCAAAATCTATATCCTGTTATAGCTTGTTGAATAGATCGTAGATCGCCTCCAATTAAATGACAATTACAGCCATCTACTTGCCAAAGGTTAGGTTTATTCAAAGTCCATAATCTGTAATAACTTGGTGAATAGTTCGCCAAACGCCTTCCATGCAATGGCAAGTACAGCCATCTACTTGCCAGA
>NW_017018710.1:0-208 GCF_001483705.2 Eufriesea mexicana | reverse complement strand
TCTATACACACATCCGAACATACGTTCATCCATCTATCCATCCATAAATCCATTCATAAACTATTCCGAAAATCCATGAAATCATAGATCCATCCATCCATACATTCATACATCCAGACCTCCTTCCATCCGCACTTCCACCCACCCATACGTCCACCCCTCGATACATTCATCCATACACACATCATCCCATTCATACGTCCATCGA
>NW_017018709.1:0-208 GCF_001483705.2 Eufriesea mexicana | reverse complement strand
CGAAATACAGCCCCAAACCATCACGCTGCTTCCGCCGTGTTTTACGGTACTTCTCGTGTTTCGATGGTGGAACTCTTCATTCGCTTTCCGCCACACCATTCTTTTTCCAACTGAATTATGGATGTTAATGGAATACAAGTTAATCCCGAAACAATTCGGAGAACTCTTAAGCAACACGGGAACAACGTATCTGCGATACGATGTGATT
>NW_017018708.1:0-208 GCF_001483705.2 Eufriesea mexicana | reverse complement strand
AACGCCTTCAATCCAATGGCAAGTACAGCCATCTGCTTTCCAGAGAATAGGTGAATTCATCATGCATTACCAGTTATAGAATGCAGAATAGATCGTCTAACGCCTTCAAACAAATCGCAAGTACAGCCATCTACTTGCCAGAGAGTATGTCTGTTCAAAATCTATAACCTGTTATAGCTTGGTGAATAGATCGCATAACGCCTTCAAT
>NW_017018707.1:0-208 GCF_001483705.2 Eufriesea mexicana | reverse complement strand
TAACCCATACTCTGTTCTTCCCAGTTATGTCACAATTCTAGACTGATCATTCGATAGAACAACTATCACTAGAAACACTTACAATTGAAATGACAGTACAGAGTACAGCAACCTAAACAGTCCAACATCCATTGGATTAATCTACTCGCTGATCACATATGTTTGACAGCAGTTCTAGGAAGATCAATGGGACACATCAAGCATCGCT
>NW_017018706.1:0-208 GCF_001483705.2 Eufriesea mexicana | reverse complement strand
TTTGAGGCAGGTTATGTTCGGATAGATTGGGTTATGCAATGTTTGGTCATGATAGCTTTAAATCTTGCGCTGTTCGATGCTATGCTGTTGATTTCTGTGCTCCACTGTGCTCTGGTACGTCCTGCTCAGCTCTGGGGTATGCAGAGATAGCGGTCTCTGCACGTTTGGCTTTGTCAGTCTATGTTTGGTTATGTTCCGTTTCTTTGGG
>NW_017018705.1:0-208 GCF_001483705.2 Eufriesea mexicana | reverse complement strand
CAGAGCTCAACCTAATGTGCCGCGAACACCATTGCAGGCGTCCCCATGGAAAAGCAGAATATAGTTGGTCGCAGTAGAGCGCAGATGTCCGTAAGATAGCAGTTTTGGGCGCAGAAGTGAAACTCACTCTACCCGAAGCCAACCCAACCTAACCTTACCAAACGTAATCCAACTCAACCTGACTTTACGCGGCCAGTATTGCTGGCCT
>NW_017018704.1:0-208 GCF_001483705.2 Eufriesea mexicana | reverse complement strand
GCACATTCTACATCATTGCAATGGTTATAGCACGCCAAAAGTATCTTTCCTCCTCATTAATGCAAGAAGAGTAGCGAACCACAATATTATTCGAAAATCTCAAGAAAACTTAACGTTCCGGCCAGATTCTATAGTATTGCAATGATTATAGCTTGAAAATATAATCTTTCCTCCTTATTTATGCAAGAAAGTTAGCTCACCACGATAT
>NW_017018703.1:0-208 GCF_001483705.2 Eufriesea mexicana | reverse complement strand
TGGCATCAACGGAGCCAAGCAGAGCATATTACAGCACAGTAGAGTGCAGAAATCCACCGAACATCAGTGTATATCACATGAGCCTAGGACATCACATCCAAAACTAACTGAACCTTACCGAATCAAACGTGACCTGCCTCAACCCATCGAGCCACGACAGCCATTGCTGGCCTCCCAAGAGTCAAGTAGAATACAGTACAGTGACGAA
>NW_017018702.1:0-208 GCF_001483705.2 Eufriesea mexicana | reverse complement strand
GTTCGCGAAAGGAGTGTCCGACCAGGTGCAGTTTAGGCTCCCATCATTGTTATCGATTGTAGGAGACAGTGGTAGCGTAGAAAGAGGCTAACGCCACTTTCCGTGACCACATGCTGTCAACAACGCTATACATTTCACGAGAAATAAATGAAAATCGACTTTGTATCACGCTGATGGAAGTGCAGTGGGAGAAGCTCTCTAAACTCTG
>NW_017018701.1:0-208 GCF_001483705.2 Eufriesea mexicana | reverse complement strand
CGGAAATGTTGCTCTCGGCACGTTAGGTTGCGCCATGTTACGTTCGGTTAGGTTAAGGTTGGTTATGTTAGTACAGGGTGTGTCTGATTTTTGCGCTATACACTAACATTCGGTGAACTTCTGCGCTCTTCGTTGCTCTACTATTCTCCGCCCGACTCTTGGGAGACCAGCAGCATTGGTCTATGTTGGTTTGTTTAAGCTATGTTAC
>NW_017018700.1:0-208 GCF_001483705.2 Eufriesea mexicana | reverse complement strand
CTAACTTCCTTGCGTAAGTAAGTAGGAAAGATCCTCATGGCGTGCTATAGCCATTGCAATGCCGTAGAATGTGTCTGAAAATCTCAATTTTATTGACATTTCCGGCTAACATCGTGGTGAGCTTACTTTCTTGCATAAATGAGGCGGAAATATTCATTTCACATGCTATAGCCTTCGCAACGCTAAAGAAACTGCCTGGAAAGTTCAA
>NW_017018699.1:0-208 GCF_001483705.2 Eufriesea mexicana | reverse complement strand
AAAGAAAAATACACATATTCAATGAAATTAATCATAAGACTGTAATATCTAAACTTCCCTGCTGCCATTTTACATACCACATAACCTCAAATCTCAACTCCTAACCTCCCAAATTAAAAAAGAAAAATCACCTTTGAATCTTGTGAAAAGCAATCACAGATCACAAGCAAAACAACAGAAAAATGCAATAAGATGAAAATGAAAAGAA
>NW_017018698.1:0-208 GCF_001483705.2 Eufriesea mexicana | reverse complement strand
AGCAGAGTGTGGCAGCGGACAGTAGAGAACAGGAGTTCATAGGATGGCAGCGCGTTGCACAAATGTCGAAGATATCCTAACCTAACCGCAACATAACCGAACCTAACCATACGAATTCTAACTGAACACAACATGCTGCTGCCGTTATTGCCGCACTCACGACAGTCGGGTAGATTATAGTGAAGCAATGTAAAGTGCACGAATCTAC
>NW_017018697.1:0-208 GCF_001483705.2 Eufriesea mexicana | reverse complement strand
TCCATACATCCATACATACATCAATACATACATCCATCCATCCTTAAATCCATACATAGATACGTCCATACATCCGTCCATCCGTACATGCATACATTCGTACTTCAATACATCCATGCATCCATACACCCATACATCCACACAATCATACATACATACATCCATACATCCATGCTTCCATTCATCCATCTAACCGTACATCCGCCCA
>NW_017018696.1:0-208 GCF_001483705.2 Eufriesea mexicana | reverse complement strand
AAGTTAGCTCACCACGATATCAGTAGAAAATGACAATAAAATTGAACATTCCAGACAGATTCTTTCGCATTGAAAAGGCTATAGCACGCCAATTTCATCATCCCTCGTTATTTTTGGAAGAAAGTTATCTCACCACGATATCAGAAGAAAATGACTACAAAATTGAATTTTCCAGGAAGGTTCTATAGCATTGCAATGCCTATAACAC
>NW_017018695.1:0-208 GCF_001483705.2 Eufriesea mexicana | reverse complement strand
ATAGCACAAGAGTCAAAGATACCCTGACCAAACATAGCCTAACCTAACACAACCCAATGTACCCGAACTCAAGCAAACGTGACACAAACGACATTGCTGGCGTACCCATGGCCAGGCAGAGGCTAGTACAGCAATCTAGAGCGCCGAAATCCGACGATTAGCAGTGCATAGCACAAAGGTCAAAGCTATCCTAAGCATACGTAACCTA
>NW_017018694.1:0-208 GCF_001483705.2 Eufriesea mexicana | reverse complement strand
ACCACTGCAATCCCAATCTGGACAATAGTCATTATAGTATAATGAACGTCTCTGCGCCTCTATGGTGGGTGTTCGTTGTTTTTTCGCTAAAATGAGGATCATTAGGGACGGGGGTCCCGCAATCGTCTGAAAAGTTACTTGGCAACCGGTGATATTTCCACGTCCCTTCTTCTGATATTTTTCCTCCAATTATTGTGCTCGTCATCAA
>NW_017018693.1:0-208 GCF_001483705.2 Eufriesea mexicana | reverse complement strand
CGCTCTGCTCGACTCTGCAGAGGCCGGTAACAGTGGTCTCGGCCCGTCAGTTAGATATTTGCTTAGTTCGTCTATGTTACGTTTGGTTAGGGTAGGAGAGGATAGCATCGACATTTGTGCTACATGCTGCTATTCGGTGGATTTATGCCCTCCGCTGTGCTCTAATATGCTCTGTTTGCTTCTAAGGCGGCCAGCGACTTTGGTCTCG
>NW_017018692.1:0-208 GCF_001483705.2 Eufriesea mexicana | reverse complement strand
CAATAGAATCTTTCCTCCTTATTTATGCAAGAAAGTTAGCTCAACACGATATTGTTCGTAAATATCAATAAAATTAAATTTTCCAGTCAGATTCCATATCATTCCAATGATTACAGCACGCCAATAGAATCTTACCTCCATACTAATGCAAGAAAGTTAGGTCACCACGATATTAGATGACAATGTCAATAAAATTGAATCTTCCAGC
>NW_017018691.1:0-208 GCF_001483705.2 Eufriesea mexicana | reverse complement strand
GTTAGGTTACTCTTGGTTAGATTACGTTTGGTTAGGTTGGGATATGGTAGCTTTGACTTTTGTTGTCTACACTGCTATTCGGTGGATTCCTGCGCTCTACTCTGATCTAATATGTTCTGCTTGACCCCTTGGATACCAGCAATGGCGTTCTCGGCACGTTGGCTTGAGTTGGGCTTCGTTTGGCTAGGTTATATTATGTCAAGTTAGG